>NC_134094.1:67182566-67482566 GCF_000715075.1 Nicotiana tabacum | reverse complement strand
CATATGTCACACCTTATGTTGCTATGGAATTTGGGATAGAACCAGAACAAATTTATGAGCCGTTCTCTGTATCTACTCCGGTTGGTGAGTCTATTTTGGCCGCGCGGGTTTATAGGGATTGTGTTGTCATATTGCGTGGTCGAGACACCGTGGCCGATCTTATTGAATTGAGAATGGTAGATTTTGATGTGATAATGGGGATGTATTGGCTTTATTCATGTTTTGCCAAGCTTGATTGCCGAACCAGAACTGTTAGGTTCGAATTTCCAAATGAGCCAGTTATTGAGTGGAAGGGTGATGATGTGGTGCCAAATGGTAGGTTTATTTCCTACCTTAATGCCATAAAGATGATCAACAAGGGATGTATTTACCATTTGGTCCGGGTTACGGACACCGATGCTGAGGCACCTAACTTGAGTCCGTGCCTGTTGTGAATAAATTTCTGGGATTATTTTCGGATGAACTCCCTGGGATCCCACCAGACAAGGAGATTGATTTTGGGATTGATATGATGCCAGACACGCATCCTATATCTATTCCACCCTATAGAATGGCACTGGCAAAATTGAAGAATCTAAAGGAACAATTGAAAGATTTGTTAGAAAAGGGTTTTATCCGGTCAAGTGTGTCGCCTTGGGGCGCACTGGTCCTTTTTGTAAGAAAGAAAGATAGGTCATTGAGAATGTGTATTGACTATCGGCAACTTAATAAGGTCACAATCAAGAATAAGTACCCACTGCCAAGGATAGATGATTTGTTTGATCAATTGCAAGGTGCCAGGTACTTCTCCAAGATTGATTTAAGATCCGGGTATCACCAATTGAAGATCAGGAAGCGGGATATTCCGAAAACAGCTTTTAGAACCCGGTATGGGCATTTTGAATTTCTGGTAATGTCTTTTGGGCTAACAAATGCCCCAGCAGCCTTCATGGATCTTATGAATCGCGTTTTCAAGCCATTCCTCGATTCTTTTGTGATAGTGTTTATTGACGATATTCTTGTATATTCACACAATCAAGAGGACCATGTCAGCCACCTCAGGGCAGTGTTGCAGACTCTGTATCAACACCAGTTGTATGCGAAATTTTCGAAATGTGAATTTTGGCTCGAGTCTATCACATTCTTGGGTCATGTTGTCTCTAGTGAGGGGATTAAGGTTGATCCTCAGAAAATTGCGGCTGTGAAGAATTGGCCGAGGCCTACAACTCTAATAGATATTCGCAGTTTCTTAGGCTTAGCTGGATATTACAGAAAGTTTGTGGAGGGGTTTTCTACTCTAGGCCTCTCCATTGACTAAATTGACGCAGAAGACAATTAAGTTCCAATGGTCAGATGCTTGTGAAAAGAGTTTCTAGGAATTGAAAGCAAGATTGACTACGACGCCGGTGTTGACTCTACCAGAGGGTATAGATGGATTTGTGGTATATTGTGATGCTTCAAGAATCGGGCTTGGGTGTATATTAATGCAACATGAGAAGGTGATAGCTTATGCTTCTAGGCAACTAAAGAATCATGAGAAGAACTATCCAACACATGATTTAGAACTTGTGGCAGTGGTATTTGCATTGAAAATTTGGCGTCGTTATTTATATTGGGTCCATGTTGATATATTCACGGACCATAAGAGCCTTCAATATATTTTCAAGCAGAAGGAATTGAATCTGAGGCAGAGAAGATGGCTTGAGTTACTCAAGGACTACGACATTGATATTCTATATCATCCGGGAAAGGCCAATGTTATGGCTGATGCTCTTAGCCGGAAATATATGGGTAGTTTGTCTCACTTGGAGGCATATCAGAGGCCATTAGCCAAGGAAGTTCACCGATTGGCTAGTTTGGGAGTTCATCTTGCGGACTCTAGTGAAGGAGGGGTAATTGTGCAAAATAGGGCTGAATCATCGCTTGTTGTGGAAGTCAAAGAGAAGCAATACAACGATCCATTGTTGGTGCAGTTGAAAGAGGGGATTCATAAACATAAGACCATGGCCTTTTCTCTTGGCATGGATGATGGTACACTAAGGTACCAAGGGCGACTCTGTGTTCCTAATGTGGATGGTCTCCGGGAAAGAATTATGACTGAAGCTCACACTTCTAGGTATTCCGTGCACCCAGGTTCTACGAAAATGCATCATGATCTTAAGGAAGTCTATTGGTGGAATGATATGAAGAGGAATGTGGCGGATTTTGTGGCAAGATGTCCAAATTGTCAACAAGTGAAGGTCGAACACCAAAGGCCCGGTGGGTTGGCACAGAACATAGAAATTCTAATGTGGAAGTGGAAAATGATTAATATGGACTTTGTAGCAGGATTACCGCGCACTCCGCGCAAGTTTGACTCAATTAGGGTGATTGTGGATCAACTCACGAAATCAGCACACTTTTTGCCGGTTAAGTCTACCGACACAGTGGAGCAGTATGCTCAGTTGTATATCAAAGAAATAGGCAGGTTGCATAGCATCCCAGTTTCCATCATTTCTGATCGGGGAGCACAATTCACTGCTAATTTTTGGAATAAATTTCAGCAATGTTTGGGTACTCAGGTGAATCTTAGTACAGCCTTTCACCCGCAGACTGACGGGCAGGCAGAGCGGACTATTCAGACGCTTGAGGATATGTTGCGCACTTGTGTTATAGACTTCAAATGTAGCTGGGATGATCATTTACCACTCATAGAATTTGCATATAACAATAGCTATCATGCTAGCACTCAAATGGCACTGTTCGAGGCTTTATATGGTAGGAGATGTAGATCTCCCATTGGGTGGTTCGAAATTGGGGAAGCAGATTTGATAGGGCCAGACCTTGTGCATCAGGCTATGGAAAAAGTTAAAATCATTAAGGAGCGGTTGAAGACTGCTCAGAATCGTTAGAAATCCTATTCGGATGTTCGTCATAGAGATTTGGAGTTCCAAGAAGATGATTGGGTATTCTTGAAAGTTTCCCCCATGAAGGGTGTAATGAGATTTGGTAAAAAAGGGAAATTGAGTCCGAGGTATGTCGGACCGTACAAAATCATTTAGAGGATCGGTGAGGTGGCATACAAGCTTGAACTATCACCTGAGATGTCATTAGTACACTGGTGTTTCATGTGTCTATGTTGAAGAAAGTAGTTGGAGATCTGATACTCATTGTTCCGGTTGAGACTATTGAGGTAAATGAGAAATTGACTTACGAAGAGATTCCAGTTTCTATTATTGATCGACAAGTCCGAAAATTGAGAAATAAAGAAATTGCCTCCGTGAAAGTGTTGTGGCAAAACCAACAGGTTGAAGAGGCTACTTGGGAGGCTGAGGAAGAAATGATGAAAAAGTATCCTTATTTGTTTGAATGATCATGCATTTATAAAGTTGTGATCTAGAAAAAAATTATAAGACTTACTTTTTATGAATTTTGTATCATTTGAACAATTGGCGTTAATGGTATTCTATGTTTATTAATCCCCTTCTTCAATTGTACCAACAATGGATCATTGTATTTCTTCTCCTTGACTTCCACCACAAGCGACGATTCAGCTCTATTTTACACAATCACTCCTCCTTCACTGGAATCTGCAAGACGAACTCCCAAACTAGCCAACCGATGAACCTCCTTGGCCAACGGCCTTTGATATGCCTCCAAGTGGGCCAAACTACCCATAGATTTCCGACTAAGAGCATTCGCTACAACATTAGCCTCCCCCGGATGATATAGAATATCGATGTCGTAATCCTTGAGTAACTCCAGCCATCTTATCTTCCTCAGAGTGAATTCCTTCTGTTTGAAAATATATTGAAGGCTCTTATGGTCTATGAATACATCCATATGGACCCCATACAAATAATGACACCAAATTTTCAACGCAAAGACCACCGCTGCAAGCTCTAAGTCGTGTGTTGGATAGTTCTTTTCATGATTATTTAGTTGCCTAGAAGCATAAGTTATAACCTTTCCATGTTGCATTAATACACATCCAAGTCTGATTCTTGAAGCATCACAGTATACCACAAACCCATCTGTACCCTCTGGTAGGTTCAACATCGGTGCCGTAGTCAATCTTGATTTCAACTCCTAGAAGCTTCTTTCACAAGCATCTGACCATTGTAACTTAACCGCCTTCTACGTTAATTTAGTCAACGGAGAGGCAAGAGTAGAGAAACCCTAGACAAACTTCCTGTAATATCCAGCTAAGCCCAAGAAATTGTGAATCGCAGTCGGGGTAGTAGGATTAGGACAATTCTTCACCGTTGAAATCTTCTGAGGATCAACCTTAATTCCTTCTCTGGAGACGACATGCCCCAAGAATATAACAGATTCAAGCAAAAATTCACATTTCGAAAACTTCGCATACAACTTGTGTTGATGTAGAGTCCGTAGAACTACTGTGAGGTGATCGGCATGGTCCTCCCAACTTCATGAATATATCATAATATCATCAATAAACACTATCACGAATGAGTCAAGGAAAGGCTTGAAGACTCGATTCATAAGATCCATGAAAGCTGTCGGGGCATTTGTTAGCCCAAAAGACATTACCAGAAATTCAAAGTGCCTATGCCTGGTCCTAAAAACTGTTCTCGGAATGTCCTGCTCCTTGATCTTCAATTGGCGATACCCAGATCTTAAACCAATCATGGAGAAATACTTAGCCCCCTGCAATTGATCAAACAAAGAGAACCGGTGTGCCCCAAGGTGACACACTCGGCCGGATGAAACCCTTCTCGAGCAAGTCCTTCAATTGTTCCTTTAGTTCCTTCAATTCTGTCGGTGTCATTCTATAGGGTGGAATAGATATTGGCTACGTCCCTAGAATCACATCAATCCCGAAGTCAATCTCCCTATCTGGTGGGATCCCAGGGAGCTCATCCGAAAAGACCTCCGAAAATTCATTCACAACAGGTACGGACCCAAGTGTAAGTGCCTCAGAATCGGTGTCCGTAACCCGGACCAAATGGTAGATACACCCCTTGTTAATCATCTTCATGGCCTTAAGGTAGGAAATAAACCTACCCTTCGGCACCACATCCTCCCCCTTCCATTCAATCACTGACTCATTTGGAAATTCAAAACTAACAGTCCTGGTTCGACAATCAAGCTTAGCAAAACATAAATAAAGCCTGTCCATCCCCATTATTACATCAAAATCAACTGTCCAAAATTCTAGGAGATCGGCCAAGGTAACCCGACCATGCACCGTGACAACACAATCCCTATAAACCCGTGCGGCCACAATAGACTCACCAACCAGAATAGATACAGAGAACGGCTCATGAAGTTATTCCGGTTCTATCCCAAATTCTATAGCAACATAAAGAGTGACATATGACAAAGTGGAACCGGGATCAATAAGAGCATATACATCATGGGACTGGACAGTCAATATACCTGTGACAACATCTGGAGAAGCCTTTGAATCCCGACGCCTCCACATAGCATAAAATCTGTTGGGTCCTCCCGAACACTGTGCACCACCCCTGGTTGCACCATGCCCTATGAGTGATGGGGTGCCTCGAGCTGGAGGAGGTGTTGTGGATGTAGTAGCTACAGAGCTAGCTGGTTGCACCGCCCCTCTCAATCCCTTTGAATGTGACCCCTCACACCGCACCCATAGCATATAGGTAGGTCCATGAAGCAGACGTCAATGTTCATCCTCCCACACTTAGGACATGGGGACCTCCACTGCTGCTGGAATCTCCCTACGGGCCGACCCTGCTGGTGGGGTCCCCTGTTGCCTTAACTGGGCTCGGATGGTGGTGCACTCATTGAAGACTAAGTGAATGACTGAGATGGCCCTGATAACCCTCCCCTAAATACTGACCTACCACCACCAGAAGAACCACCCAAGTTGCCCGCAGTCCGGGACTTGCTGCTACCCTCACACTCACTTCTATTTTTCAGTTTACGATCCTCTGTAGCTTGAGAAAATGCCACCATCTTCCCATAGTTCATATCAGAATTCAAGGCAGCCATAGTAGCCTCATTAATAACCATGGGGCTAAGGCCCTGCACAAACCGGTGCACTATAGCTTCCACAGTAGGCAACATGTGAATAGCATACTTGGTCAGGCACGCAAATTCCATATCGTACTTCCACACATTCATGCTACCCTGTTTTAGGCTCTCAAACTCAGCGGCTCGGGCCGCCTTAGTCTCGGTAGGTAATAAATGGTCCATAAAAGCATTGGTGAACTCACTCCACCTCGCCGGAGGGCTCCCCTCCTCACGGGACTCCTCCCACATCTCAAACCAAGAATAGGCCACCCCTTTCAGGCGGTAGGAGGCCAACTCCACTCCCTCCGTCTCAGTAGCACGCATAACTCTGAGAGTCTTGTGCATCTCATCAATAAAGTCTGGGGGGGTCCTCCTCAGGATCAGTACCTGTGAACACTGGAGGATCCAACTGGAGAAACCTGTTCACCCTGGAACTCGCGGAATCCCCTGGCTGACTAGAAGAAGTAGGTGCAACATTTGATCTCTGGGCCTGGGAGGCCACTATCTGAGCCAACATCTGTATGGGTCCCCTAAGATCCCCATCAGAAATAGTGGGACCAGAAGCTGGAACTGGAGGTGGAACTGGAATATCAGTTGGAGGGACCGTTGCACCCTCAGTAGGTGTAGGAACTGGTGCAGTCTAAGCAGGAATAGTAGATTCAGGCGTAGTAGTAATTGGGGGAATATCCTCACCCCTCTGGTGCTCACCCGCATCATCAAATATCGAATCAACTGCCACTCCTGGGGCAACATTGGCTCCTTGGCCAGTTCTTGCCTTCCTCCTAGGCGCCATGTACTGTAAGTTAGAGTAAAGCATGAGTTAAGGGAGGAATAATCTTACAATCAACTTTATCGCACGATCGAGAACATCAAAGAAGGGTATTACTCCTAAGTACCCAAGTAGCCTCCTCATTATAGATGTGGTCGATACCACACTGATAAGAAGAACTCTACTAGATACGGCTCCGAGACATCCTAGGATACTTTAAAACCTTAGGCTCTGATACTAAGTTTGTCATGCCCCGACTTCGAAGAGCGCGACCGGCACTCAACCGAGGTAACCCGGCCGAGCAAGCCTGCTGGATTTCCTTCTACCCAACTCACCCATAAATAAAGAGAATATAAACTTCATTAATTAATACCATGATGGTTCATGAACAACACCAGTTCCATCACCATTAGTGACTTCATTTATAAGTCTCCAAAACAATACATTTCACAAACATAGTTTTACAGTGGAAACATGAGATACAACTACGATATCTTTAGTTTAACTTTCCCACACTAATACACAACCCACACTATGTCTACGGAGAATCTAATAGATATAAAAGAGTACAATGATGGTGTCGTCAACAAGGCTCCGGCTATACCTCAAAACATAATACACACAGAATAAAAGATGCACAACTCCGGAATGAAGTGGGGCTCACCAAGTCTGCTGGGAAAAGGTGTACTGCTATTACTGGTCAATGCCTCCCGTTGTGGAACCACCTGCATCCATTAAAGATGCAGTGCCCCTGGCAAAAAGGACGTTAGTACATGTCGAATAGTACTAGTATGAAAACCAAAACACCTATCCAAGAACTTTGAAATACAACATGAATATGATGAATCATGGTAATAGTCATAGGGCTTATGTAGCCATAAAAGTCAAAACAGATTTATTAAGAACTTCCAATAACACTTATAAATTTCAAGCTACGAATCCTCTATAGCTACCTTTACACAGAGCGGCCTTGCCGTCTCACCCCAATGTATGCGGGTGGAGGTGCAATCACAATACCAGAACTCTATAAAAAGAGGCCCCGTCGCCTCACCCCAATACATGTGGGTGGAGGTTTATTCACAATACCACAACTATACACAAAGCGGCCCTGTTGCCTCACCCCAATGTATGCGGGTTGAGGTGTAATCACAATACCATAGCTCTACACAAAGCGGCCCCACCGCCTCACCCCAATGTATGCGGGTGGAGGTGTAATCACAATACCGTAGCTCTACACAAAGCGGCCCCGCCGCCTTACCCCAACATATGCGGGTGGAGGTGTAACCACAATGCCACAAATTGTGTTCCCAAAATGATAATAATATATACAAAAGAGTTCCCTTTTAATCAACTATTTGCCACCTTTGGCCTTAGCAAGTGTAAATTCATAAAGTTTCATCATATGAGAAATAAGTGTTTAATCACATTGATTCAAAAATAGAGAATCATTAACACACGAGAGTTCTAACACGTTATGCCAATCGGGCATCAATTCTACTAGTTTGAATACTCCACATCAATAGCATTCCATATCCGATCTTTACACGATGGAGTTTTGTAATAACACGGGAATTCCAATACCAAAAAAAAAAGTTTAGCCTTCATATATGAAATTCGCCCCTTAATAATACTACGATGGTCCACCACACTAAACAACTTCAATCTATAACAATGCAATACAGTTGCACCAATATTAGTAAGATTTCTATACTTTAAGTCATTTAGACTTTTATCAAACATCTAATGTGCATATCTTTCTAAAACCTCCTTCAATGGAATTTCTTCACCTTATAACCACCTTCCACATCAATGATTCACCTCACAACTTCCATTATCACATGCATGCCCAACACTTTACTCCCAACCCATAAATGTTATCAATTAATTTATTTTACAATATTTACAATACCACAATCTCTAATTATGTGGGTAATTGGTTAATTACCGGGTAACGGGACATTACCTAATTACCTAATAAGTGGATAAAGATTTAAAAAAAAACTACCCCACCCCATGTGGCAGCAAGCCACTAACAAATAAATGACTCATGGTCACATTAGATTAGGTGGCAACATAGTATAATGATATCAAGACAACTTAATCTAGAATTTTGAACAAAAAACCCACATTTCCCATTCTAACATTTTCAAAACAAATTTGACGTGAAGCTCTTGCAAAATTAGTATGTGACTTCTTACAAAATTCGTTCCAATTTCCTACAATTCCCACAAAAATATTTAGCAATGTGAATCCTTACAAAATCCTACAAAAGAACACTACAATCAGAATCCACACCACAGGATTGTCCAAACCTAGATAATCAAATCATTGCATTTTATCTTTTTGTAAGCCATACTGTAAAAAGGAGTAGTACTCTTCTACTTAATTTTCTGTAAAAGTTTTGGTGATACTAACTGTACAGAGGAGTCATCCTCCTTAATTATAACGTAACATTACTGCTTCAACGAGAATTCGAGCAAGAATATCATTCGGATTTTTTCCTACTCCATGTATGTTAAGGCTATCCCTTTTTGGCATGATCCACACGACACGAACAAAACGAGCAAATGCACAACTTCTATAAATGACTCTATTCATAGAAATACTAGTGGTGTCTATATACTTGATTCCCTATGTGAATTATTATTATATCTTCTGTTCACGGGTCTTAGAAAAATTCATATTTGATAAAGTTTATTCGACAGGCATATTATTTTTATGACATTCCGAGAAATCTTATTAACGTATTTCTTATGAATTTCATGCATTTATACATGTACATTGACCCATGACCAGATGGCGTTATATATATATATATATATATATATATATGTATATAGGATATGAGAAAAGGTTACGGCGTTATATACGCACCACCACCTGATCAACTGGTATATGTTGATGATTTTGCCCACAGTGGCCGAGATGATATGATGGGATGCCCTCAGAGGCTTGATGATGTTATGTACACCTATACCTATGTATGACACGATATTTATACGCACGTGCATGATATTATAAATATTTCAGGATTTACAAAGTTATTCAAACTTACAGGTGGATTTCTTTATTTCATGTTTCGTCTATGTCTTTTATGTACTGATTTTCATGCCTTACATACTCAGTACATTATTCGTACTAACGCCCTATTTCTCGGGGCCTGCATTTCATGCCCGCAGGTGCAGGTAGGCAAGTCGACGGTCCCCCTTCTTAGGATCCTTGATCAGCGAGAGTTGGCGTGCTCCACTTGATCCAGAGCTGCTTTTGATTTTGGTACGATATGCTTGTATATAGATATATGGGTATGACGTGGCTCAGTCCCATCTATGTATAGTTGTATTTCTATTAGAGGTCTGTAGATAGTTATGTATAGTTGGATAGTAAGTAGCCTTGCCGGCTTGCCCCACTGTATTTCCGCATGTATATGTACATATGTCTTTTGGATAGGTTTCCCTCGCATATGTTATTCATGTTTATATCTTAAATGCATGCTTAAGGTTGTTCAACAGGTAGGACTCGGGCACCCATCGCGGCCCATCGGTTTGGGTCATGACAAATAATTGGCCTAGACCTAAAACTCCAATAGAGATTCGCGGTTTCTTGGGCTTAGCTGGATATTACAGGAATTTTGTGGAGGGGTTCTCTACTCTTGCCTCTCCATTGACTAAATTTACGCAGAAAGCGATTAAGTTCTAATGGTCAGATGCCTGTGAAAGGAGCTTCCAAGAGTTAAAATCAAGATTGACTACGGCACCGGTATTGACCCTACTAGAGGGTACAGATGGGTTTGTGGTATATTGTGATGCTTCAAGAATCGGACTTGCATGTGTATTAATGCAATATGGCAAGGTGATAGTCTATGCTTCTAGGCAACTCAAGAATCTGAAAAGAACTATCCAACACATGACTTAGAGCTTGCAGTGGTGGTCTTTGCGTTGAAGATTTGGCGTCATTATTTGTACGGGGTCCATGCGGATATATTCACGGACCATAAGAGTCTTCAATATATTTTCAAACAGAAGGAATTGAATCTGAGGAAGAGAAGATGACTTGAGCTACACAAGGATTATGACATCGGTATCCTATATCATCCAGGGAAGGCTAATGATGTGGCGCATGCTCTTAGCCAGAAATCTATGGGTAGTTTGGCTCACTTGGAGGCATATCAAAGGCCATTGGCCAAGGAAGTTCATCGGTTTGCTAGTTTGGGAGTTCATCTTACGGATTCTAGTGAAGGAGGAGTGATTGTGCAAAATAGGACTGAATCATCGTTTGTTGTGGAAGTCAAGGAAAAATAATACAACGATCCATTGTTGGTACAATTGAAGGAAGGGATTCATAAACATAAGACTGTGGCCTTTTCTCTTGGCGTGGATTATGGTATACTAAGGTACCAAGGGCGGCTATGTGTTCCAAAGGTGGATGGTCTACGAGAAATAATCATGACCGAGGCTCACACTTCTAGGTATTCCGTGCACCCGAGTTCTAAAAAGATGTACCATGATCTTAAGGAAGTCTACTTGTGGAATGATATGGAGAGGAATGTATCAGACTTTGTGGCAAGATGTCCAAATTGTCAGCAAGTGAAGGCTGGGTGGGTTGGCACGGAACATAAAAATTCCGATGTGGAAATGGGAGATGATCAATATGGACCTTGTGGTAGGACTAGCTCACAATTCTCGCAAGTTCGACTTGATTTGGATAATTGTGGAACGACTCATGAAATCAGCATACTTCTTACTTGTTAAGGCTACCGACACAGCAGAACAGTATGCTCAGTTGTATATCAAGGAAATAGTTAGGTTGCATGGAACTCCAGTTTCTATTATCTCAAATCGAGGGGCACAGTTCACGGCTAATTTTTGGAAGAAGTTTCAGCAAAGTTTAGGTACTCAGGTGAATCTTAGTATAGCCTTTCACCCGCAGACTGATGGGCAGGAAAAGCGGACTATTCAGACGCTCAAGGATATGTTGTGCGCTTGCGTTCTTGACTTCAAGGGTAGCTGGGATGATCATTTGCCGCTCATAAAATTCGCCTACAAGAACAATTATCATGCTAGTATCCAAATGGCACCGTTCGAGGCTTTATATGGTAGGAGATGTAGATCTCCCATTGGGTCATTTGAGATTGGGGAAGAAGGATTGATAGGACCGGACCTCATGCATCAGGCTATGGAGAAGGTTAAGATCATTATAGAACGGTTGAAAACTGCTCAGAGTCGTCAGAAGTCCTATTCAGATGTTCGTCGTAGGGATTTGGAGTTCAAAGAAGATGATTGGGTATTCTTAAAGGTTTCCCCTATGAAGGGTATAATGTTATTTTGTAAGAAAGGAAAATTGAGCGCGAGGTACGTCAGACCGTACAGAATCATTCAGAGGATTGGTCGAGTGGCTTACAAGCTTGAACTACCTCTAGAGATGTCTTTAGTGCACCCGGTGTTTTATGTATCCATGTTAAAGAAAGTGGTTGGAGATCCGTTGCTTATTGTTCCCGTTGAGACTATTGAGGTTAATGAAGAATTGACTTATGAAGAAATTCCAGTTGTCATTCTTGATAAGCAAGTTTGTAATCTGAGAAACAAAGAAATTGCATCTGTGAAAGTGTTGTGGCAGAACTGACAGGCTGAAGAAGCCACCTGGGAGGCCGAGGAAGAAATGAACAAGAAATACCCTTATTTGTTTGAATAATCATGTATTTATAAAGTTGTGTTCTATGAAAGTGTTAAGAGTTTACCTTCTATGAATTATGTATCATTTGTATAGTTGATTTTAAGGGTGTTCCCTTTTTGTGATATATTGCTCGTGAGGCCACGGTTGCCGTTGTTTTTATGTTATGTTACGTCATTGGTTCATGTATATGTTGTTAGGATTGGTTTCTGGCATTCTCTGACAGATGAATAGGCCCAGTTACAGGGAAAACTCTGGCAAAAATTTTGGAAATTTGGGGAGTTAGTCAAAAATTGAAATTGTTGGTGCGTGTTATATCAGCTGAGTCACATTGGGTGCTAATGGTGAATTTTAACCCTCATTCAAGGACGAATGATCCTAAGTGGGAGAGGATGTAAGGCCCCGTAAACGGTTACTTAAAACCCAAGGTTTCGTGGTGCCGAAGTAGACTTATATGTTGACGAGTCCGCGGTTCGGACTTTTTGGGTTGAATAATGCGTTGGGGAGTTGAAGAAACTTTTTGGAAGTGTAGGGCATTTCTGCGGTCCACTTTGTGGTCGCAGAACTGGTCTGCGGACCGCAGACTCAGGCAGAAATCTGGGCAAATTTTCGCACCATTTAGAGGTCCATTATGCGGCCGCATAATCATTTTGCGGGCCGCATAACCCATCACAGATCCAGCATGAATTTTTTTCGGAGGAAGGTTCTGTGGTGCATTATGCAACTGCAAAATAGGTCTGCGGACCGCAGACTGGTTGCAGAGTGGGGCAGAATTGCCCAGTTCCAGAGGGCCATTGTGCGGTCCATTTTGCGGACAGCAGAAGCATTATGCGGTCGCATATGCGACCGCAGATCTGCATCGGGGCTTCTTTTTTTTCTAATTTTTGACCCGACCCTATTTTAATATATTGAAGTAAAGGGACTCTTTTGAAGCAAAAAACTGATATTTTAGAGAGAATTGAGAGTGTTCTAAAGAGAGGGGAAACCCTAGGCTAATTTTACATCAATCCTTGTTCAAAACTTGGAGAATTCACAAGAAAAACTCACAAGGTCTTCATCTAAGAGGTAATGTTCTAACCCTAGTCTTCAATTTTGAGTTTGGGTAGAAGATGGGTAATTGGGAGTATGATTTTTGGGTATGAGAGTTGTTATTTATGCATGCATGTAGCTATGAGGATGGTGGGGAGGTAATTGAACTAGTATGAGTAAACTATTGGTGTTGAATTAATTGTGGAGTGAAGGAAATCTTGTGGAAGAACCTTGTAATCAAATTTGCGCACCTAGTGTTTGATAAAATGCTCCAATGAGCTGAAACCATGAATATCTTCCTAATTTGTGTTCAATTTTTCTATCTCTCTAAATAGATCAAAGTTGCTAGGATTTTCGAAACTGTGTAGTGAATTAAGGAAGTCTCAAAGCGAGGTATGAAGGCTAAACTCTTTTTTCTGGTATTGGAATTCCTCTGTTCTTACAAAACTCCATCGTTTAAATTTCGGACATGGAACGCTATTGATGTGGAGTATTCAAACTAGTAGAATTAATGCCCGATTGGCATAACGTGTTAGAACCCTTGTGTGTTAATGATTCTCTATTTTTGACTTAAACATGTTATACCCTTTGGGAATAAGATCTTGTATGAAATCAATGTGATTAAACACTTATTTCTCATATGATGAAACTTTATGAATTTACACTTGCTAAGGCCAAAGGTGCCAAACAGTTGATTAGAAGGGAATTCTTTTGTACATATTATTATCATTTTGGGAACTCGAGCTGTGGCATGGTGGTTACACCTCCACCCATATACGTTGGGGGGCGGCAGAGCCGTTTTGTGTAGAGTTGTGATATTGTGATTACACCTCCACCCGCATATGTTGGGGTCAGGCGGCGTGACCGCTTTATGTATAGTTGTGGTATTGTGAATACACCTCCACCCGTATACATTGGGGTGATATCACGACCCAAACCGATGGTCTGCGACGGGTGCACGAGTCCTACTTGTCGAATACCCTTAAGCATGCGTCTAAGATATAAACATGAATAACATACGTGAGGGAAACCTGTCCAAAATACATATATACATATACATGCGGAATACAGTGGGGCGAGCTGGCAAGGCTGCTATAGACAACTATATACCCCAAAACTGGAAGCCGACAAGGCCACATACTATCTAACTACACATAACTGTCTATAAACCTCTATTAGAATATACAACTATACAAGGATGGGACTGGGCCCCGTCATACCCATATATGTATACAAAACCAGCTCCGTATCAAGTGGAGCACACCAACTCTCGCTGATCAAGGATCCTAAGAAGGGGGACCATCGACTTGCCTACCTGCACCTGCGGGCATGAAACGCAGGCCCCGGGAAATAGGGCGTCAGTACAAATAGTGTACTGAGTATGTAAGGCATGAAAATCAGTACATAAAAGACATAGATGAAACATAGAATAAGGAATTCCACTTATAAGTGTAAATCACTTTATGAATCCTGAAGCATTTATAATGTCATGCACGTGCATATAAATGTCATGTCATGCATAGGTATAGGTGTACATAACATTATCAAGCCTTTGAGGGCATCCCATCATATCATCTCGGCCACTGTGGGCAAAATCATCAACATTTACATACACCAGCTGATTAGGTGGTGGTGCGTATATAACGCCGTAACTTTTTCCCATATTCCATATACATATATACGCGTATATAACGCCATCTGGTCATGGGTCAATGTACATGAATGCAATGCATAAGAAATACATCAATAAAATCACTCTGAATTGTCATAAGACCATTATGCCTCTGATTAATATTATGAAATAAATTTTATGAACTTACGTATTTTCTGAGACCCATGAACAGGAGATAGAATAATAAGACATATGGGGAATCAAGAACATAAGCATCTCTAGCATTTCTATGAATAGAGTAATTTATGGAAGTTGTGCATTTGCTCGTTTCGTTTGTATCGTATAGATCATGCCAAAAGGAAAGAAGGGATAGCCTTAACATACCTAAGCCGATCCTCTTGAAAATCCTTCTAACACACGCCAATCGCGACGAAACACGTAATAGCGAGATCGAAATAAGGAACAATTCGTATGAAATGCTCGAAGCAATAACGTTGTTATTGCAAAATCATCTTTGCTGAAACTCTTTCTTAAGAGATGAGAAATAACGTTACTATGTAAGAAAAGCTTGGGTGAAGCTATTAGAAATAACATTACTATGTAAGGAAAGCTTGGTTGAAACTCTTAGAAATAACGTTACTATGTAAGGAAAGCTTGGCTGAAACTCTCTTAAGAGATTAGAAAATGATTTGAATTAGGAATATTATCCTTAACTTTTAGGTAGGCCCCACATTTCAAGCTTGGTGTCACATTTCTTTCTTAAAGTGTGACACCTTTCAACCTTTATTAATAGTCATTAAATGGGAAAGAGATGCTTGCCACGTTTGGGGGGTTAATCCATTACCCACATAATTAAGAATTACCTCAACTTACTTAAAATACTACTCACTTTTACATACCTTATACACCTTACTATCATGGTCATGTAGTACATTGTATGGCACTAGTCCATAAATACCGGGTATTACAGCTCAGACCGTATTTTATCCCAAATCGACAATCTTCAACGAAACCCATCTTCTTTGATTCGTTTACCCTTTAACCTTTACGGCACTTTTCTTGTCGCCTGTTATAAGTAGCATAAATGCTTATAACCTCAAAAATAATCTCATCCCCGAGTCTACGTCGAGTAACTAAAGACGAAACTTCAACGTACGAAAACGCGAGATGTAACAGGTGATGCGGCAGGGCCGCTTTTTGTAGAGTTTCTTGTATTGTGATGCACCTCCACCCGCATACATTGGGGTGAGGTGTCAAGCCCGCTCTGTGTAAAGGTAGTTGTAGAGGATTCCCGATTTGAAATTTATAAGTGTTATTGGAAGTTCTTAATAAATCTATTTTGACTTTTATGGCTATCTAAGCCCTATGATTGTTACCATGATTCATCATATTCATGTAGTATTTCCAAGTGCTTGAATAGATGTTTTGGTTTAAAGTGACTAATGGTGATGGAATTCGTGTTGTTCATGAACCCTCTTGATGTTAATAAATGAAGTTTGTATTCTCATTATTTATGGGTGAGTTGGGTAGAAGGAAATCTAGGAGGCTTGCTCGACCGGATTATCTCGGTTGAGCGCCGATCGCGTTCCTCGAGGTCGGGGCGTGACAGAGGCCATCCTCCATACATGTCCCATTTGCAGCATATAACGGAGCAACCAGCCCCCTTCAACATCTCTCATAATGTGTTTTACGCTGTTGAAAGCTAGATCCACATAAGGTGTGTAATGCATAGCTAAAAAAATTAGTTTTGGGATACGGTAGTGATTCAAATTTACTTTTTATTCTCATTTTTCCGGAATCTCACATAAAAAAAAACTATAGTAAGAAAAAACTCCAAAGAAATCTTAAAAGGAAAATTTGTAAAACAAAAGACCATATTGTTCAAAAGGATAAAACTTCTCTCCCAAAAAGAAAAGGGAGAGCCCGTTTGGCCATGAAAATTTTATTTTTGGATATTTAAAAAACTCCAAAAAGCAGTTTTTTAACATTTTCACTTCAAATTACTCGCAAAAATTCAAAAACAGCTCCAAATTGTATTCATGTCCAAACACAACTCTAATTTTCAAATATCATTTTTACTTGAATTTTTTATTACTTCCGGAATTTCACAATTCTATGTCCAAAAGCCCACTTAACCTTTAAGGTGTGGGCGATGAAGCCTATAACCTATTTGGCCGAGTTTCTCTAAATCCAAAAGCTTTTTTTTCTTCAAAAAAATATTTTTTTTTTCAAAGTTGAAGTATTAGGTCAAGCTTTTAGAAGAAAAATGTGCTTTTGAGTAGAGACAGAAGCAGTTTTAGAGAAGCAAAAAATTATAGCTTCTCCCCAAAAATATTTTTTTTTGAAAAGCACTTTTGAGAAAAATACATTTAAAAACATATTTTAAAAACTTGACCAAACACTAATTGCTCAAAAATATTTTTTAAATTAATTAGCTAATTACAAATTGCTTATCACTAAAAATACTTTTGATAAAAATATTTTTGAAAAAAAGTAATTCTCAAAATAAGTTAGATTTTTGAAACTTGGCAAACAACTGTGAGGTACAATCCTGTTGTTCTTATATGAAATGACATGTATTTATGTCATTTAATTAAAGTAAGTTCAACAAACCATTGGAAGGTTGTAACCGACCTGGAACGAAAATTGACCGACTCTGAGCGTACCAACATAACCCCCCTGTTGCTCCGTTTCATGAGCTGCTTTTAGCACCGTCTTTCTTTGCCTCTCTCTCTCTCTCTCTCTCTCTCTCTCTCTGTACCTCCATTACCTTTGTTTTTATTCTTCCTTTCAAAATTTTTCACAAACAAACAAAGGAAATGGAGCAATATTATGGCTGTTTATGAAGGAGAAACGGGTTGAGTACAACGCAGAGGGAATTTTACAAGAAAAGGGAAAGTTCAAGAATGGTTAAAGGCTTTTTGTTACATTGGATTTAGCCGAGGATTGTGATAAGACTAGCAGATTTATTTTAGTAATTTTTTTGTTTACTTTGGGAACATAAATGTCTGAATTGGTGGCTCGGACTGGTCGGCATCAGCAGCGATATGAGGCTGGTTATCGCCTTATCGCCGGGTATTTTCTCGTTTATTTTGGTTTTTGCTAAATTAGGTTTTATTTGGTTTAGGGAAAGTTTGCTGAATGTTGAAGTTTGGTTTCCAAATTTCCTCTTTTAGTTATGTAGTTGTTTTTGCTTGCTTTGATTTGTTTTGGTGTTTGCTGAATTGGGTTTTGTCTGTTTTTGGTAAATTTTGTTGAATGTGGGAGTTTGGGTTCAAGTTTCCTCTTTTCTTCTGATTACGGTGCTTTTGATTTCCTCATAATGAGTGAAATCTGGTTGAATGTGGAGCTCCTCTGTGACCTAGCTGTCTTCCTTGTTTATCCATATTATGAGGATTGATAGAGAGAAATGTGCAAAAGAATGTTGCTATTCTTTCTTTCTTTCTTTCTTCTCCTTTGTGTAATTGGTTGTGAATTTATAAAGATGATGTTTGGGTTTGGATTTGTGTGATAGAGGTGAAAGTCGTTGTAACAGTGGAAGTTCTTTCTTATGCTTGTTTCCAAGAACTATAAAGACCTTGTGAAAATGTGATGGGCATTGTTCATTCTAGGTTGCTTCTTGAAGAGTAGTATTCTTTAATCAAGTAAGTTTTATTACAGAGACAGCTCTAAGGTGGTGCTGTGATGTGACATCAAAAGCAAAAGTCAATTCTTCTTAATCCTGTAAGGAACTCATGAAATCTATCAAGGTTTCAGCCTCATTCAGAGTTTTTAGTCAAAATTGTCCCTTATCTTTAGGAGTAGGTCTAATTTGGTCCTTCATTTATCACCTTGAGCACTTATTGTCCTCTAACTTTACCAAACTTGAGCAGCTTTAGTCTACTAACATAAAAACCAAACGGAGAGCACCATAATTAACGGGTTTCACATAACAGATCCACCCATCTTGAGTTTTCTTTCCCAATCTTTTCTTCCCCCAATGCAGTTCTTTCTCACAGTAACCAAGCAACATCAATTTTTTTTTAAAAGCAAACTATAACCTTGGAATTGCAACATAATGGCAAACTTGGTTGGCGACAACGATTATTACCTACTGATGTGACTGCAATGGTTTTGGTGGCGAATATTTGTAGTGTCAATTTATCCAATATGTGAAGTGCTTCTGGTGTCAATTTAACTGGTTTTGTCCTCTGCCTGAATCTATAAGTGTTTATGGTGTCAATTTTGTTCAATTTGTAGAATTTTTGGTGAGAAAAGCTACTCTTATTTTTAATGAATATTATGTTGCTGAAGTTTTTGGTTAAGACTATTGAAACACAACATTGTCTTGATGCCGTGAAACTAAATCATTTTATGGAGAAACTTTTGAAGAATGTAGTTGAAGAATATTTGAGCTGAAGTTGAAGACGAAGACTACAAAGCTATACTATTAACGAGAACTTTTATTTCGGGGAGTGGGGGGAGGGAGTGGGGGAAGAACATTTTGTTAAGTCTTTTTTTTTGTCTTAACTATCCTGTTAGCAAAAGCCACTGGATTTACCGTTAGTTTTGGTGCTCTTTGTTTGTTTTTTCTGTTAGTAAACTAAAACTGCTCAAGTTTGGTAAAGTTAGAGGACAATAAGTGCTCAAGGTGATAGATGAAGGACAAAATTAGACCTACTCCCAAAGATAAGGGATAATATTGACTAAAAACTCGCCTCATTCACGTACTTCATCCTACACAAAAGTATACAATTGACTTTGATCTCCAAAATGGTGTTAACTTTTCGTTCAAAAACCTCTAGTTCCTTTCCCATATTGTCTACCATATGCGGGGAGGAATGGTTTTCCGGACTCTCTTTTGGCCTTCTTAAGCTCTTCCTATGGGCTATGCCAACAGATGATTAGATCCCTTAGTAGTCCATTTCAGACTAGATTAATTAAACAAAATCATATATGGTGTTTTGAAGGGTATGAGGAACTGTGGAAAGAAGCAAATATTGAGGAGATGAAAAGAAGAAGAAAGACTAATGGGAAGTTGGAAATTTGGAATAGGATTAGCGGAGCCAACTTGAACTTGGTCTCAGTTTAATTTATGTTTTTATTTTGCCAAAAGTCCATCAAAACATCATTTAGGTGGGAATATGATAAGACCTGGGTCAGTCAGTCATTGGAGAACCTTCAGAGGGATCAAATAATCTTTTAATCTCATAGTGTCTTCTCATGAGTCTCCTTTTTACTATGTCAACTAGAAGAGAGCTACTCCTTATCCTTCCCATTAACGTTACTCTAGATCCTGAGGTCTCCAAACTTGTCCCTTTTAACATCTCTCCTGAGATCACTCGTCAAAAAAGGAAAAAAGATGAAAAAGAAAGAAAGAGTGGCTTATGAGATCAGTCACAACCCGCTTCATGTTTATAGATTCGGTACAAGACATGTTAACTGATCATTTCATTTGGTTTCATCACCATGTCAAAGCGTACTTGCTAATATTAGATAACTCCCACCCGTCCAATCACCATCAGCTCGGTGTTGTGATTCCACAGAAAACATCAGCAGTGGCGGTTACAGCTGATGAATGTGGCAGAAAAAGGACTAATTGATTGGTCTAGTTGAGAGATTGCCTCCTCGCTCATTTCTTTGTCGATGTATGCACCTTGAATAGCTATGTAGAGTGTTTTATTTTAACCATTCACTGTATAAAAACAAGAGAGCACTAGGTGTGACAACAAAAGATTGGTCTGTCATTGATAAGAGATATTAATTTAAATTTATCAAAAGGTAATTTTGATTTAATCCTACAGAAAGTAACATGTGACAGAAGGGAGGGGTATGATAAGATTAACTGGGTCATTAATACTTATATGTGATATTGACATATAGGCATTTCCTGCTTTGCATAGACTCAACGATTGACCTTCTTGACTGCTCTATTTCTATTTTTTCTATTCGTAATGCTGAATGGAGCAGAATCAGACATAACCATAGAATTTTGCAATGGAGCAGAATCAGACATAACCATAGAATTTTGCATTTTAACTGCAGCTGAGCCTTTTAAGTTGCCTAGGTAAACTACGTGTAGGCCTAAAGGATCAGAATCTGAGAGTAGTTATGGAGCTCTTCATGCCGTGTTGGTAACAATAGGCTTTTTGGTGTTCTTCCTTAAAAGGGATAGTTGGTCTTCTGGGCAAAAGGGTGGGAAAAAGGGTGCTGTCGGACTCTTTGGAAGGCACCAGTGCCATAAGAACCTGCTCTACTAAAATAATTGTAGCAGATTGGCTTTATGGAGCAAAATTCTCCAACAAGTATGTGCTAAGTTAGTTGAATCGAATTCTGACTTTGACCTTTAAGGCGAAACTTGACACAAGGAAAAAAAAGGGCAGCTTGGTGCACTAAGCTCCCGCTATGCGCGAGATCCTTGGAAAGGCCGGACTACGTTGGGTCTTATGATGCAGCCTTATGCTACATTTCTGCAAGAGGCTGTTTCTACGGCTACCCGTGACCTCGTGGTCACACGACCACAACTTTTACCTTTGTGCCAAGACTCCCCTTCTACCCAACACAAGAAATACTAGCTAAAACCCATGAAATTTGGATTTAATAAGTTCAAAGCTGAACTTGTAGTTGTTTCACTAGATAGTAAACCCTGTTGATGCTCTAAAAGGTATCATGGTTAAGTTCCATATGTGCCAAAAAGTTTTGTAGGAGTAGAAAGGGTTTACAGCTTCAAATTGATCCGGTTTACAACTTCAAATTGCTCTATGGTTCAAGGCCATTAATTCTCGTTACATCAATGGAGGTAGTGGTTCAGAGGGTACTCTTTATCCTGTAGATATAGGAATCAAGCATGAACCTTCATGGTATAGGATAGGTAAGGTTGATAGTGGAACTGTTATAGTTCTCATATTGCTTCTCAAAGGAATATAGCTGCAAGAATGGTAATTGAAGTTAGTGTAGTTTGGTGGTCAGCTTCTGCTTGTACAGTTTGGTGTTCTTCTCTTGATTAGAAATAAAATACTTATTAGCAGGATGTGGTAAATTATTCTGCCTCAATCCTCTCTTAGTTTATCTAAAATGAAGTCTTTCTTTTCTGTTTATTAATGTTAATATATTATTTGCAAGGAATGTTAAATGCATCTCTATCAAAATACTTTTTTGAACAACAAAAGCTATGCCTCAATCCCAAGAAAGTTGAGGTCTCCTATATGAATCCTAACTGCCCTTGTCGTTCCATTTAAGATCATCCTAGTCCACTATTTTATATGAGAAAATTAGAGATAAAAGTAAAGAACACGAGAAGCTTTCTATATTTTTTCGACTGGCATATAAATCTCTGCCAAGTCTACTGGACTCCTAGAAAGCAAGGGACTAAGTAAACATGCTAATATGACTAAAACTTAATCCCAACTAATTGCCTACATATAACGTTTCTTCCATTATACGATATTTTTCGTTAGGTCTACATGGATTCATGAGATATTAGGTCTTTCAAGAATTTTTCAAAATGTGATTTTATGTCTACCTCGTCCTTGTTTAAAATGGGAAAATATATTTTGTTAGAGATGCATTGAACGTTCCTTGTGAATAATTCATTTGACATTGATGAATAGCAAAGAAAGACTTCATTTTGGATGAACAAAATATTGAAAAGAAGAATTATATTGGATCTATCCTCTCTATGGGAAGCGGCTGGAGCTCTAGCAGAGGACTCGGGTCGAATATTCATTATGGACAATGAGTGAAGGAGTGAATAGAGCAGGAGAAAATAATCTAATAGAGGAATGGTTGAACTGCGGCAATGTTGAAAAGTCAAAAAATTGAAAAGAGTAAGAATCAGGTGGAAGGCAAAGAGCGATCACAATAATTAAGGAACCTTGTAGGTTTCTTTGGGTCCAATGGTTAAGTCAAATTTGTTGGTTTTAGTTTCTGGAGTTCTCTTTCTCAAACTTTTTTGGAAAGACTCTTTTTTTCACATGTAAGAATACATCATTTGAATCATTTATTTGTTCTTGGTACATCTTCTATAGATATACATCATTTTATATCTTTCTTTTGGTATTGGTACATCATCTATAGATTCTGGTTATCAAATAATCTTTTCTTCTAAAGCATTAGGAAGTTATGAGCAACTACTTCTTTACTATATCCTGGGTTTGCATTTAAAAGTATCTTCTCATAATCTCCTTAATCCGAATTTTGACTAATAGAATTCTTGCAGGTGTATTCCATTTAGGTTCAGAAATATGGAAGAAAATGGTGGTGAGACGGCTGAGAAGATAGTTGAAGTACTGATGATAAACTCGACAAGTGGGCCTGGTCTTCTGTTCCCAAAGGTGGGAATTGTTAGTGCATTTGGGTTTTCAGCATTATCCTATTGAAATTGTAATGATTATAATGCCTTTTCTTTTTCTGGCCAGAATTAACTGATGTTATCTGGTTTAATTTCCTGATGGATCTAGTTATTTTATCCTTATCATGGTGTGAAGTTGATTCTTATTAAGTTTAAAACACCAAAGTTACAATTTTATTTTTGTTGAAGTTTGGTGACGGTTCTCTACTTAGGTATGTTCTGGTAAAATGCCGTACCGATATTTAACGTCCTTCATCTTCAACCATTTAACCTGGTTAGATTGTGCTGCATATGAAATTTTATAACACACTGGTTATGCATTTGTCAAAGATTAACACTTGTGCTCATACTTCTGTTTTTTTTTTTTTTAAAAGCATGAGTGCCACATAACTTGTTGGTTGCCATACTTTTTGTTCTTTTCTTTTAATTCAAGTGTTCTTCCTGGTGTCTACTTTTGGGCTTTCTGAAGTCATGTGATATTGCTGAATAAATTTGAGTGACTCCTTTGGTTCGTTTGATCTTGTTGTAAAGATCACAAGGATGAGTACCTTACTGGTGCTGCTATTGACATCTCTGGCACATCTTGTATAAATAGGGTGGTTGGGAAAATGATGAATCTGTCGAGGATGCAGCTATTCGTGAAGCTATAGAGGAAGCTGGAGTTCGAGGGGATCTAGTGGTAAGGTCTCTTGATGTATCTGCTTTTGTTTTTCCTTGATATTTGGTTTGCAAGTTGGACGTGATATCTTAGTGCTAATTTCATTTTCTACCATTCGTACATGGAACATATGTTGAAGATAGTGACTACTTACACTGCACAAGTAGTGGTCCTTTTTTCGGAATTAAGTGCTTTTAAATTCATTTATCAAAATGGTCTTCCTGTCTTCTTTTTAGGTAAATGCTTTTTTTCATGTATGATGGGGGAACTGCACTGCATGCCAGGTGTATAGAAGAAAGGAGAGAATCCTATACAAAATGTGATTCTCTGTGACATCCATTCATCTATAGTAGTTGGGTTTAAAGTGTCCCAAAAGTGTACTAAGAATGTTCTACTAATATCTATAGAAGAGTTTCCAGTTCCTTCCATTGATCTTCTATTCCTTTCCATCCATACTGTCCACATGTGCACCAAATGGCTTAGGCCGCAGCATTGTTGATTCAATTCCAAAGATATTCCGTACTGTGCACCATACCTTGTATGCAATTAGATGACGAAGAAGTGCATGATGAGTCATTGACATGCTCCCTTGAGTCATTGGCTTCCCATTACACAACGAAAATCACATTATAGCAATTTATCACATGAAAACTCATTAGACAGTTGAATAAAAGAAGAAGAAACATTTAACCCATTCACAAGTCTCTTCTCATAAATTTCATGCCTCTTTCCACCAAGTTGGAATACATAATCATCTATGTCATACTCAATTCAAAAGGAAGCAAATTACTCTTGCTTTTGAACTTAGATATTACACTTAATGACTTGATACAACAACCAAGTATAATCCCAAAAATGGGGTCTGGGGAGGATAGTGTGTACGCAGACCTTACCCCTAGCCTGTGGGGTAGAGAAGTTAATGGCTTGATATGCATCAAAATATCACCATCCAAAAAAACAATAAAGTCACCAACATAAGAAATAATAGTGTAGTTCATTACCTCCAAAAATACTTTAGGTGTTCTAGAAAGCCCAAGAATTCGAATAAATCAAAAGACATACCATACTTGGACTTATTTACCAATGGAACATCATCACCTTGTATTCTTTTATGCAATGGTCCTAATTTAGCAATGGCTTTAGGGAACTCCATGACATAAACCTATATATAAGAATCAAAATAGTTAAAAGGTTCAATAACAAAGAAATTGACCAAGCCTTTATCTTCCACCCTCAAACAAGAATTGATTTAGCCAAATTCATCTTCTAATCCAATTGTATCCTTTTTCCACCATCTCATACGCCTCACTACCCCTTTCAAAAGGCTCTCCAAGACTTGGCTGTACAAAATCACAAGAACTAAACGAAGAAAGAGTCAGTGGGTTAGGTAGTAAATAAAAATTTTCCTCACTTACACTCTCTTTGGCTTTTATCACAAGACTAATTTTTTTCTCACCCCTAGCCTCTTTTCCCTTACCAAAGATCTCTTCTTTTTCTTTACTCAAACCCTCTTATTTTTTTCTCTCTACCTCATGGCCTTTTTCTATCTCATGGCCTTCTCTCTTTCCTTCTCTCAAGCTCACTCTTTTCCTCACTTGACATTTCATTCTTTTCACTCAATACAACCTCTCATTTTTCCTCTATTGGGATGTCAACATGCATTGCCTTACTCCTCTCATTCTTTTCTCTCTCATATTTTTTCATATTTTCTTTAATAGTCTTTTCATCTTCATAAATTTGTGAGGGAATCAAAGGCCCAAGAATGAGTTTCTTCCTGTTAACCTCAAGAGTATTTATTTTTTTAATCTATACGAAGTTCTTCTATAGACATACCATGGGTTTCCTACCAAGATATGATAACTATTCATGGGAATGACATCACACCAGATCTTATCCTCATACCTTCCAATAGCACCCCTTTTATCTACCTTTACTCCTTTCAACATGTAGGGTTCAATATGCTCAACATAAGATAAGTTCAATTTCTCTACAATATAAGTGCTAATTGAGTTATAGCCAAACTCTTTGTTAATTCTAAGGGCAGAAATCTTAGATAACAATTTAGCTCTAGTTTGAAAAATAACTTTACCATCGTCTTCCTTCCATACAACATACTGTAAGTTCGACTTTTCAAGCTGTTGAGTCATATCTTGCCTCCTTCATAACTACCTGTTTGAGACATCTTGAAAAAAATATTTAAAGCAATATGTATCTCTCAAATTTGGCTTTTTCCCTCTAATGCTCTCACTTCTCTTGCCTTTTTCCACTCAAAGCAACCCTTGGTCGTTAATATTTAGATTTATTAATAAACCTTACTAATCACAACCCTTATTGATGAAAATACGGAGTTAGGAAAAGAAAGGGAAGTGAAGGTCCAAACCTAGGAAAAATAGAAATTTGTTAGTGGGGAAAAAAAGGAAAGAATTTAAGAAACCCAAAACCCACAAGAATAAGGAAAGAAGTTACCTTAATATTCAAGAACTAGGATTGCGTCTTCCTATTTCCTTTCTTGACTTAGAAACCAAATAACACTTGAATTCTGAAAATTAATAATGAGCAATAACACTTTGATTTTTTTGTTTTTTTAGCTGATTTTCGTTTTTCTTTTTGGGGTTTTTTTGGCTCAAGAAAAATAGAAATTTGTTTTTCTTGAGCCAAAAAAATAGAAATTTGTTAGTAGGGGAAAAAAGGAAAGAATTTAAGAAACCCAAAACCCACAAGAATAAGGAAAGAAGTTACCTTAATATTCAAGAACTAGGATCGTAGGAAAAATAGAAATTTGTTAGTAGGGGAAAAAAAGGAAAGAATTTAAGAAACCCAAAACCCACAAGAATAAGGAAAGAAGTTACCTTAATATTCAAGAACTAGGATCGCGTCTTCCTATTTCCTTTCTTGACTTAGAAACCAAATAACACTTGAATTCTGAAAATTAATAATGAGCAATAACACTTTGATTTTTTTGTTTTTTAGCTGATTTTTGTTTTTCTTTTTGGGGTTTTTTTTGGCTCAAGAACCTCCCAGATCATCAACATTGAAATCTTGATTAGACTATGCTCTGATACAATTTGATAACAACATGATAGGGGTCCAAGTATTACTAAATAAAAACAAGGAAATTAAGAAACGTGCGGAAGCTAACACAAAATAAAGATACAAAAAAGAAGACAAAAATTAAAGATAGATTGAATTCAAGAAACTCTAGAAGTTTATTCTTGAGATTAAATTCTAACAACAATTAGCTAATGAAGAATTAATCGTCTTTGGCAGAGAATTAAAAATAAGAGAGAGATTGTGAAACCCGACCCTTTAGAATAGCTTGAACAATAATAAGCCTAAGCTTATCACCCTTCTTGAATACCTAGAAGTGATCTAAGATTTCGAACAATTCATCTTACCACCTTAAGTTGAGCCTTGAAGGTTGAACAATAAATCCAAGAGTAACCACACACAAGAGTGAAAGAAGAATCTCTCAGTTTTTATTGATAATAGTCTGTAATAACCTTACTCCAAAAACAAAGAAGACACCCTTTATATTGGTTGGAGGGGGTCACGAAAATAAGGCTTAAAAAAATTAGGAAATAAAGTCCTAAACTACTTTGAACAACAAGTCTAACTATCTTAGGAAAAGGAAAAACACTAGGAAACAAAAACTAAGTCAATCTTGTAAAGTAACTCCAACAATCTTAGGAAAAGGAAAACATAACCTTAACTACCTAGGAAAGCAATAAATCTAGTACCAAAATATATGGAAATAAGTTAAAACCAATCTAGGATAGGATCTTGAAAGTCCCAAACCAATCTTGGATAGGATCTTGAAAATCTTGGAGGCAATTTGTCACCAACTTGCACTCAACTTCTAGTAATGTACCCTTCTTGGTCAGCAAGTAAGTTCTTTTTAAGTTATAAAAATATGGCGACTTCTTGGGCTACAAGTTTGGTCAGACTTTTAGGTGCCAATTGGTCCAAAAGTGGGCTGATTTGGACCTTCATCAAAGGAAGTCTCTTGGGTTCCAATCCACCTCTTCTTGGACATGAATTTGGGCCAAATATTATTGTAACAACTAGCCGATTCATATCCTTTATCCTTGAGCTCTTTCTCCCAATTAACTACTTCTTTATTTGCTCTTGAAGTTCAATGATTTTGTTTTGCACCTCTTTAGCATGAGATCTTGTTAAAGGCCCTCTTTGAGATTCCAAAGCTTCATCCTTGTCGTTAAAGAGAGTTGAGGTTCCTAGGATGCTATCGGGTCTGACCTACAATGGCAAGAGGATAGGGATAGGTATTACAAAGCATTCGTTGATGAAAATAAAAAATTTAAGCTGGAATGTACAGGTTTTGAATGACACTAATAAAAGGAGTACAGTTAAATCACCGATTCAAAAATGGAAGGCAGACATTGTATGTTTACATGAAACAAAGATAGAAGACTGGTCCGACAAGTGTGGGGCAATCGTTCGGTCCAGTGGGCAAAATTGAAATCAATAGGAAATAGTGGAGGAATTATAATCCTATGGGACAAAAGACAGTGGGCAAACAATGGTACTCATCAAGGTTCCTACACCTTGTCATGTATGAAGTTACTCATGAAGAATTCAGATGGTGTTTTACAGGGTTTATGGGCCACACACAAATCTTGAAAGAACGGAACTTTGGCTTGAACTTGTAGCAATCAGGGGTATTTGGAATGAACAACGGGTAATTCCGTAATTGTGGGTGACTTCAATGTCAGTAGGTATGAGAGTGAAAGACACAATTATATTAGAAGGTCCAGAGCAATGAAATCCTTTTCAGCCACTATACTGGAATTTGGTATCATAGACCTTCCTCTATAGGGTGCTTACCATACATGGTTCAGGTGGGAATACTCAATGCAAGCATCCAGAATCGACAGGTTCCTAATCTCCTCTGTATGGTGTGATAGCTTCAAAGCAATTAAGCAGCTAGGCCTTCCAAGAGTGATCTCTGATCACAGACCAATTCTCGATGAGTGTGGTGACTAGGAAGCCAACACTTCTTATTTCAAGTATGAGAATATGTGGCTTCAAGTGGAGGATTTCATTGACAAGGTTAGAAACTGGTGGCAAAGCTACTTGATAGGAGGCAGTCTAGATTTTATCCCTGTGCAGAAATCTGAGGAGGCTAAAAAAAGACATCACCAATTGGAACAGATAGGAGTTTGGTAAACTAGAAGTAAAAACGAATAAAATGTTGGAGGAACTAGCAATACTAGAGCAAGCAACTGAAGGAAGGGTTCAGACGCGAGATGACAAGGTGAAACTAATGCAACTAAGAGTAGAGTTGCAACATATGGCAAAGGTTGATGAGATATCACGGAGACAAAAATCTAGGTGCCTATGACTCAAAGAAGGAGATGGGTACCCAATTTTTTTTCCATGAAAATGACAAATTCCAACAAAAGATACAATTGCATTGATAAGCTAAAGATTGGGGAAGAGATAACATAAGACAAAGATGCTATCAAAGCTGAAATCTTAAGCTTCTATCAGGGGCTCGATTCAGAAAATGAGCGATGGAGACCTAGTGTTATCTTTGAAAACCTTGCCAAAATCTCCATGGAAGAAAAAGTGTGGATCCAAAGAGCATTTGAAGAGGAAGAGGTGATAACAACCATTAATTCTTGTGCACCAGACAAAGCCCCGGACCCGGGACCTGATGGTTACACAATGGCTTTTTTCCAAAAAGCTTGGGATTTTATCAAACCAGTCATTATGACAGTTGTCAATCACTTCGACCAAAACAAAACAAAACAAAACAACATACACAGTATAATCCCCTACCTCGTGGAGGTACAAAGGCTGTTTCCAAAGACCCTCGGCTCAAGGATAAAATGAAAAGGAGCAGTAGCAATAAGCAGTAACAACAACGATATATAAATATCGATATAGTAAAATAACTCTACAGAAAAAAGAAAAAGAAAAAAGACTACAAGACTAATACTACTGCAACTAGGATGACAAAGGAATACACCCAGCTACCCCCTAACCTTCTACCTTAATCCTCGACCTCCATACCCTCCTATCTAGGGTTATGTTCTCAGTAAGCTGAAGTTTCGTCATGTCCTCCATTTCATCCACCCCTCTCCAATATAATGAGTGACATCCTCGTCAATCTCCCCATCCCCTACTGATCCAAGGTATTTGAAACTTTCTTTCTCGGGGAAAACTTGGTTGTCAAGCGACACTACCACGTCTGTATCACGACTCCCGTCACCAAACTTACTCTCCAAGCATTCTGTTTTGGTCCTCACGACTCCCGTCACCAAACTTACTCTCCAAGCATTCTGTTTTGGTCCTGCTCAACTTGAAATCTTTTGACTCCAGGGTCTGCCTCCAAACCTCTAACCCCGCATTTACACCGCCTCCCGTCTTGTCAATCAGGACAATATTGTCTGCAAATAACATGTACCAAGGCACATCCCCTTGAATGTGACGCGTAAGTACGTCCATCGTCAAAGTAAATAAAAACGGGCTGAGAGCCGATCCCTGGTGCAACCCCATTAGAACTGGAAAATATTTCGAGTCCCCTCCCGCAGTCCTCACCGGAGTCTTAGTTCCCTCGTACATGTCCTTAATTACCCTAGTATAAGCAACAGGAACACCACTAGCCTCCAAACATCTCCAAAGGACTTCCCTCGGGACATTGTCATACGCTTTCTCTAGGTCAATAAACACCATATGCAAGTTTTTCTTCCTCTCCCTATAGTGTTCCCCAATCTTCTAATGAGGTGAATAGCTTCTGTAGTCGATCGCCCCGGCATAAATTCAAACTGGTTTTCGAAAATAGATACACTCTTCCTCACTCTCACTTCTACCACTTTTTCCCGTACTTTCATAGTGTGACTTAACAGCTTGATACCCCTATAACTGTTATAATTCTGGATATCATCCTTGTTTTTGTATAATGGAATCATCATACTCCACCTCCAATCGTCGGGCATTTTCTTCGTCCTAAAAATGACATTAAACAACCTGGTGAGCCACTCCAAGCCTTCCCTACCTGCATTCTTCAAAAATTCCACCGGGATGTCATCTGGCCCGGTCGCCCTTCCCTTGCTCATCTTACGCATAGCCCCCTCAACCTCCTCCACCTTAATGCACCTACAATACCCAAAATTGCGACATCTCTCGGACTGCTCCAATTCACCTAGCATAATGTCCCTGTCTCCCTCTTCAAGAGTTTGTGGAAGTAGGTCTATCATCTTTGTCTAATATATGCCTCGTCCGCCAATACCCTTACCTTCTTCGTCTTTTATGCACTTCACTTTGTCCAAATCACGTGCCTTCCTCTCTCTCACTTTGGCTAACTTGTACAACTTCTTATCCCTTCCTTTCATCCCAAGTTCATATAAACGTCCAAAGCTGCGGTCTTGGCCGCCGTAACCGCAAGCTTCGCCTCTTTCCTAGCCCTCTTACCACTCCTCCACCTCGTCTGTGCTCTTTAGTAGCTTCAAATATGCCGCCTTCTTGGCCTCTACTTTTCCTTGGACCTCTTCATTCCACCACCAGTCCCCTTCGTAACCCCTAACACTTCTCTAGCAGCTTCCCTAATGCAACATGCTGTCGTAGTCCACATATTACTCGCATCCCACTACTCCTCAAGGCCCCCATAGTCGACAACTTCTCCCTCAGCTCCTTGGCGTTGTCCTTAGTCACGGTTCCCCACTTGGTCTTAGGTTGACCACACCTAGCCCTCTTCCACTTCCTTCTCTTAATCTCCAGGTCCATGACCAAGAGTCTATGCTGGGTCGTAAGGTTCTCATTCGGGATAACCTTGCAATTCGTGCATAGACCACCATCACACTTCCTGAGGAGTAGGTAATCAATTTGGGTCTTGGTCACCGAACTCTGAAAGGTGACCAAGTGCTCCCCCTTCTTCTGGAAGCTTGAGTTTGCTATCTCCAACTCAAAAGCTTTAGCAAAATCCAACAAGCGAAGTTCCACCAATGTTTCTATCTCCAAATCCGAAGCCCCCATGCACATCGTCATAACCCCTAGCGGCCGCCTCGATGTGGCCATTAAAATCACCTCTGATGAATAGCTTCTCGGTGTGGGGAATAACTCGCACAACCTCATCCAAATCCTCCCAGAAGTGTCTTTTGACCTACTAGTCCATGCCTGCTTGGGGTGCGTATGCACTAATAACATTGACAGTCAACCCTCCAACGACTAGCTTGATAGACATCAGCCTGTCGTTCACCCTCTTCACATCTACCAAGCTCCCTATCGACCAAAATACCTATCCCGTTCTTGCCCTCCGCTGCTCCTGAGTACCACAGCTTATACCCGTCTACATCCCGAGCCTTAAATCCCACCCATCACCCATCTTGTCTCCTGGACTGCTATACCGATCTTCCTCTTCTGAAGAATCTTCGCTAGCTCTATGGACTTTCCTGTCAATGTCCTTATGTTTCGGGACCCAATTCTCAGCCTAGAAGTTCCCTTACCCCTTGCACTACTTGGCCTCCACCCCTGCCCCCCCCACCCGAGGACATGACTTCACTCTACCATCGCATATCGTAGCCACTACAATCTAAAGAATATTACGCATGCACTACCACTAATCGGGCAAAAGAATGTAATAAAGGATGCAGACTAACGCTATAAGGCTCACACACACTAAACACCAAAGCAAATAGGCAAACAAGAGTTAAGTTATAATTAGAGCAAATAAATTCAACTAAAGGAAGGATATGGACATGCAAGTCGTATTAAATGCAAGAATCGATGATAATAAAGGACATGCACGTAAATACAACAAAGTGAAACAACCCACAATTTGGATATAAATAACAATAGGGAAAGGCCGTACGATCAAGCAGGATAACTACTAATCAGGTAAGTAACTACTAATCTAAGTAAATAAAGTGCAAGCAAGTAACTACTAATCAAGAAAACAACAAATCCCTAAACAAGAACAAGAATAATAGAACCTGAGTTGAAGTCGAGAATGCCGAAATGCACCTACCACTCCTTGGGGAGCAACACACCTGAAGTCTGGCCTAAGGATCTGGTTCTCGTAGATCTGCAGCAACTACCACGTTCACCCGCGGGCAGCTCACGCGCTTGAAATCCCCCTTCGCGCGTGGCTGGTCTTTGACCGAATAGTGGCCTGTTTCTGTACGCCAAACGCCTAACACCCGCTGAAAGAGATAAAGAGGCATGGAGAAATAGATAGAGAGAAACAGGGGATATAGTGGACCAGCGGTTGAGAGATGGTGCATAGAGAGGGGGAGAGGGGGAAGAAAATGGGAGAGAGAAAGGAGGAAGAAGGGGGAAGACTGACGAGGATGTCGCCGGCGATGGCCTAGGGCCAGACTAGCGACGAAAAAAGAAAAGAAGAAGGGGGGGGGGATGGGGAGAGACAGAAGATGGAGAAAGAGAACGGGAGATAGATAGATGGGGAAAGATAGAAGGAGAGAGACGGAGGGAGTGAGCGAGAGGAGACCTTACCTGTAAGGTTGCGTCGTCGACGACTAGGGGTCAAGCCAGCAACGATTTAGGATGTAGTTACCGTTAGCTCTCAAGAGAGAGAGCCCCAATTACATCTCATTTCTCTTAAAATTAAGAAAAAACTTTTCCCACATAATTTCTACCAGTCAATCACTTCTACCATAACTGCAAAATGGTCAGGTCCAACAATGCCTCATTTATTGCAGTTGTTCACAAAAAGGACTACAGACCAATACGCCTCGTTGGAAGTGTATATAAGATAGTGGCTAAACTCTTAGCAGAAAAGTTAAAGACAATTATGGGGAAGCTCATACCATGGGAACAAAATGCATTTCTCAAAAATAGGCAAATAGCTGATGTAACAGTTATAGCAAATGAGCTGCTGGATGGGAGGCTAAAAAGTGGATTTCCTGGTATTTTATGCAAGCTTGACATAGAGAAAGCATTTGATCAAGTCAATTGGTCCTACCTTCTATCAGTATTGAGGGGAATGAGGTATGGATCAACTGGATCACATTTAGTCTCACCACAGTCAAGTATTCCGTCCTTATTAATAGAACCTCAGTCGGCTTTTCTCCCCTCAAAAGGGGATCAGGCAGAGGGAGACGCGGACCCAGGATTTGAGTATGACGGGGGCACCATTATCATTAGAGTGAATTACCCAAAACTTTATTAGCCAATAAAAGAAGGGAAAATGGCTAAATATACCCCTCTACTTTCGTATATTGTTTATATTTAACCTCATACTATCCGGCCAAATTTACCAATACCGTTATACTATTCGGCCAAATTTACCCCTACCATCAACAAACTTTTAAAAATTACCCCTTGATCTGTTAAGTAATCCAAAATTTTCCAATTTTCTTTTATTTAAATCACTTGTTGTTCTTCTTGCTCCACTATTTTCAGAAATTACTATTGATATGAATGCTAAAGGTACTAGATTATACAAATTATTCATGGATATTTTTAATTGTCATTGCATCCACTTCTCTTTTTGTGATAATGGGTTTAGAATTGGTTTAAAATTTTGTTTATTTTTCAACCATATACACACCGTATAATTCAGGGGGTCTATTTATTGTGTATTATATGTAGCTGCTCATCATGTACGTACATGTATATCCGAATATATTTTGTTATTGCATGGTTAGTATAGAGTTCGATCGACTAACTTAAGAGTGCACACTGCGTAGGCATTTGATTAAAGCAAAGTTGAATTCGACAATGTAAAGTCTCCAAGGAACTTCAACTTCTATCACTAATACTTGCAAAGTCTCCATACCTTTGGTGCAACGAATTCATTAAAGTTGGGGTGTTGTAAATTCTTTTGGAATTTGGGCAAGCTACCTAATTTAGATTCTTCAAAACTATACTTTGTTTACTAACCGTTATATTATTTTAATATTTCTCTTATTTGTTTTTTCAATTAAGAAAGCAGGTAAATGTCAACTATTTCAAAAATTGTGGATCAAGAAGAAGAATAAGTGACATAATTAAAATGATTTGTGAGATTCTAGGTCATCTGACGGACTGAGGGATAATTTTTAAAAGTTTGCTGATGGTAGGGGTAACTTTGGCCGGATAGTATAACGATAGTGATAAATTTGGCCGAATAGTATAGCAGAGGTTAGATGTAGACAATATTCGAAAGTAGAGGGGTAAATTTGGACCTTTTCCCATAAAAGAATACATATAGACTCTAGGATAGACCAGTAAATAAGTAGCACAATCCACTATATAATATAAGCTTGCTAAGCAAAAAACTAAAATAAAGTAAGAAGAGCTTACGCTTTGATTTCATCAGACTCCCCAATTGACCCGCGAACACAAACTTCGATTTCATCAGACTCCCCAATTGACCTGCGAACACAAATTTTAAAATAAGCATTCCAAGAAAAAAAAATTCCTGCACATCCTTGCGCACACATGGACTAAACTGGAATAAACTTTAAAATATCCTTGCGCACACATGGACTAAACTGGAATAAACTTTAAAATATAAAACAAGCTTAGTGGCCTTAATAGCAATTCATGACATACTAATAGTAATATCTACTATTGTCGCAAAAAGAGAACTAAAAAAGGCACAACTTACATCAAAATACAAACTTCAATGTTATAGAATATCTTTAATTGATACTAATATAACAAAAGTACATCATCCACTTATATTTGAACTCGACGCATTTTCATACTCTGAAAACGGTCAATAATAGCATCATTGATTACATTTGCAAATACTTCTTTTTCAAAGTAACAAACTAAACAATCATTTAAAAATGCATCACCAATACTACTACACAATTCATCTTTGATGTAATTCATGGATGAGAATGCTCTTTCTACCGTTGCAGTCGCGACAAGTAAAATTAGAGTCAACTTCACAAGTAAATAAACAAGTGAATATGTCTCCATAAGATTTGCCTCAACCAACGCTTTTGCCAAATCACCAATTCCTTTCAAATCCGAGAATCTAGGGTCACCACGTTGCATGTGCAATATGAAAGTGTCAAGTTGGTGACTAAGATCTCGAAGCTTTAATTTACCAAACTCATCTGGATAATACTTGGCCAATGTCATTATTGTTTCCTTATCAAAATTAGCAAACGAATTAGCCGGATTCAAGCTAGCCATACCAAGAAGCAAGTTGCCACTAACAACATCAAAACGACTGTTAAGCTCCTGAAGTTGCAAATCAATCACTGTATAAAAAAGCTCAACACGTAAGTGATGTGAATAAGTAATACTAGAAGGCCTACACTTCGACTTTCCAGGAATATAGAATTTTTCCATATTGGGCACCAAAATGTCATGTTTAGCACAAAACAAATAGACTTCATCCATTAATGATTTCCATCCTTCATATTGCAACCTTTCCTTTGTAAGGTCAAGAAATATCATGGCATTGACAATATCTTGTTCTTTCTTCTGTAAAGCTTTACTTAGCTCGTTCGACATCAACAATACCTTCAACATCAAGTGAAGCATGAACACAAATTCAAATGAATTGATTTTACTCAAAAAAGCTTTTGCTTGCAGTCTATCATTAGCCTCTTGACCTTCATATTCAATCACCCCAATCACATGAACCATAGATGCAAATAAAACAACAAAGTTATCTAATGTTTTACAATGTGATCCCCAACGAGTGTCACCTGGCCTTTGAAGCCCTCGCTATTGATTTAATCCTTTCCCATTTTGAACTTCATCACTCTCTAGCAATTGCTCCAATAATTCTGCATGATGATCCCGAAGTTGATCTCTACGTTTAAAGGATGCTCCAATCACATTCAACACATTAACAACTATAGGTCTATAGCAAAGAAAGTTCCCACCTCCTTATGTTTTTTAGCAACCGCTACAAGCTTCAACGGTAATTGATGAGCAAAACAATAAATGCAATGTGCCGAAGGAGTTTCTTGTAAAACTAAAGCTTTAAGACCATTCATTTTTCCTTGCATATTACTATCTCCATCATAGCCTTGTCCACGTATTTTGGATAGACTTAATGAGTGTTTCATAAGCAAAGGAAGTATTGCTTCCTTCAACGACTTTGCATAGGTATCACGAATACGAACAAGACCAATAAATGGCTCGTTCACTTGGCCTTTTTTGTCAACATACCGCAACTAATATCCCGTAATGATCCCCATCCAAATCATTGATTATAGCTTTCAAGGTTTCTTGTGCACAAGCACTCACAATGTCCTTTTGAATTTTTGGCGAAGTCATCATATCATTTTTTGGAGCATGTTTCAATATGACTCTATCCACTTCAGGGAGCCTCTTTGCAAGCCATTCCAAAAGCCCTAGAAAAAGGCCTTTGTTTTTTGAAGAATCACTTTCATCGTGACCTCGAAAAGACAATCCAAAGTACAAGAGAAACCTTGCAACATCGACTGATGCATTTAAACGAATTCGGTGCTCATTTCTTTGTTTCTCAGATTGCTTATCAAAAGCAACTTGAATTGATTGAGATTGATTTGATAAGTCTAGCATCTTGTTGAAACACTTGTGGTGGAGGCTATTTACTTGACCAACATGTAAAGCAAGTTTTTCCGAACCTTTATTCCAAGCCTTAAAGCTCGTTTTTGTGAAAGAGTCACCCGTGCTTCCTTGAACATAATCATTTTTGAATAAATAACAACATAAACAAAATGCGGCATCTTTCTTCACACTATACTCCAACCATCTAGAATACAAACCTTTAAACCAACCCGGACTAAATTGACGCATTTTATTCCCGAATAAAGTTTTAGAAAATTTATGATCAAACGGTTGGCAAGGTCCATTTTGAATGTTGTGTCTTCTTACTTCATCCCGTATTCTAGAACTATATTTATCAATGGGTACTCTCTCTCCAGGGTCGGGATTGAGTAATTTCTCATCAAACTCATCTATAAGATGAGAGGAATTGTTTCTAAGACTAGAACTTGGTTGAGAAGAATTAAACTTTGTCAAAAATACGTCTATCTCAATTCACAAAAGAGCAAGAACTTCCTACAAAAAATGAGTTCAATAAATTTAGAGTCTCAAGAATACAAACAAACACAATATCAATAGAGGAATCACACCCCTTAATTTACTTCTTTTTGTATAGCAAGAACGGCAAACTTAAACATAAATTGAAAAAACAAATCGACTAACATGGAGTGTCTGGAAATTTTTTGGCTTTCTCCTTATGAAAATCACATTTCAAATCTCCATTTTCCATCTTAATTGATTGAGTTGTGTTTCCTTAAGATTATTGGTTTCACATACACTCTTACTCTCATTTCCGTTGAGCAAAGACAGAATTGACAGAATATGGAAATTGTGGGTAAAAGAAAATTGGAAACTTACTAAATACTAATACTACAACTCTACAAGAATCTGACAAATTTTTAACAGAAAGAGAAGCCAGTCTTAAAGTTTAACAGCAAAATTAAGAGACCACTAAATTTCAGAGAAAATAGAAGCTCAACCTAAACAAAATCATTTGGGTAATAGATTTGGGGTTTACCAAGAATGCCTTTACTGGGGATTCTTGAACCAAAAATTTTAAACCTAAATAAAATCATATAACATCCATCTCCAATTCTCCATGCTCTTATAATTTATAAATAAAAAATAAGTTTCAAAGTAAGAGAAGCACTAAACAGAGATTCGATGCCCGCTACCTTTTCAAAGTAATGAGAGGAATTGAGATTGAGGAAGAAAGGTTCTCTATTTTGGAGGGAGGAGTGACGGCCTGAGGGCCGAGTTTGACGGAGTGACGTGAGCTTTTGAGTTTTGATTGAGGAAGAACTGAAGAAGGGTTTAGGGACTTAATGTTTTGGGGCTTTTGATTGGGGTAGAATTTTGGAGAAGAATTAAATAATAAAATTGACTATTATGTATAACTATTAAAATATAATTAAATTGAGAAAAGGTAAAATAAAAAATTATAAATTAGTCAATTGTTGACTAGTGACTAATAAATAGTACTATTGTACTAGTATATAATTCCAGTTATAAGAAGTAAAAGAAACTCAAAAAAAAAATTTGTAGAAGGCGGGTTTCGAACCCCAGTCGTAGCAAAAGGAAGAGAACTTATGCACAGAGGTGGACCATTGTTCCAGACAGACTTTCGTTAATAAGGGGGCCAAGAAAAATATTTAAGGGGTCCCCAAAGTATATACAGCTATACATAAAATATATATACAGGATTTTTGCCGAGGTTAACGGGTTCACGTGACCCCTCAAGGCCTAATGTAGGACCGCCTCTGCCCCCTCTTACCCTTTCTTTTCTTAATAGTCATGGAAGGTTGTTGATGATTTGCTTCAGTTACTGTTGCATTTTTTAAGCATAATAAGTTACTTAGTTTTAGGATAAGTTTACTTTTTTGAATTTAAATTTCTGTTAGATTTTTTAGGTTTGTTGAGATATTGTAGGTGTTTTGAATTCTTCTTATGCAGATTTTTCTGCAGATTATGTTCTCAAGTTGGCTATTTAAAGCCCTCTATGTTTAATAATAAAGTAGAGATATTTCAATCAATATTTTTAATATTCTTACTGCCCCATCCTTTTATAAAATCCAACAGTAGTATCAAGAGCTTCATTAGTATTACGGGATTTGTGAGTTCTTCTAAAGAATCATTTTCAAATTATTTTTAATCAATATCAATTTTTAAATTTATTTTCAAACATGGCAAGCAACAGTCTCTCTTTGAATGCCCCATAAACTTTCACTGGTGAAAACTATCAGATTTGGTCAGTGAAAATGAAATCATATCTTGAAGCCTATAATCTGTAGGAATTTGTAATGGAAGATAGACCATTACAACCACTCCCTGCAAATCCTACCCTTGCCCAAACTAAAAACCATTTATAAGAGAAAACCCAAAAATACAAAGCCAAATTTGTGGTTCAAAATTCAGTTGCAGATTCAATTTTTTCTAAAATTATTGAATGTGAGACAACAAAAGAAGCTTGGGAAAAGCTTAAAAAGGAGTACCAAGGAAGTGATCAAGTCGGACAAATGCAGATTTTAAATTTGAAAAGGGATTTTGAATTTCTTAGGATACAAGAAGACGAGACTATCACTAGGTATTCTGATGGTATTTCTTCTATTGTTAATAGAATCAGGTTGCTTGGCGAGGATTTCAAAGATGGCAGAATAGTTGAAAAAATTCTTGTGATGGTTCTAGAGAGATTCGAGTCCAAAATTTCCTCTCTAGAATAGTCTAAAGATCTCTCTACCATCTCTGTTACAGAATTAATAAGTGCTCTTCAAGCACAAGAACAAAGAAGAGCATTTAGACAAGAAATGATTACTGAAGGTGCTTTTTATGCACAAAACAAAAAAGAAAAGGTCAATTATCCTCTTTGCAAATACTGCAAAAAGAAAACACACCTAGAAAATTTTTGTTGGTGGAGACATGGTGCAATATGTGGTATTTGCAAACAAATAGGCCGTGTTACAAAAGTGTGTAAGTTCAAAGACGCTCAACACAATCCTCAAGCACAAACAGCATAATCAGTAATTGAGGAGGAGCAATTATTTTAGAGCAACTGAAGCAAAGGAGGAGTGTTGATGATTTGCTTCAGTTACGTTGCATTTTTTAGCCTAATAAGTTACTTAGTTTTAGGATAAATCTACTTTTTTGAATTTAAATTTCTGTTAGATTTTTTATGTTTGTCGAGATATTTTAGGCTTTTTGAATTCTTATGCAGATTTTTCTGCAGATTATGTTCTCAAGTTGGTTATGTAAAGCCCTCTATGTTTTATAATAAAGTAGAGACATTTTCAATCAATATTTTTAATATTCTTGCTGCCCCATCCTTTTAAAAAACCCAACAAATGTCTACATAAAATGCTAGATAAGGCAAGGCGACTACAATGGATTGAAAGGTTCAGGATAAACAACAGCTCAGGGAACTCAATCACAGTGTCTCATCTCCTATATGCAGATGATACACTAATCTTTTGTGGGGCAAACAAGCTGGAGCTGCAGTACCTTAATCTAACCCTCCTTATTTTTGAATCTGTTTCAGATCTGCACATAAACATGCTGAAAAACATGATATACCCTGTCCGTATGGTACTTGATTGTGGCATTGGCTCATTCCCTACAACCTATCTAGGTCTAATCTTGGGTGCCAAACATAAGTCAGTGGAGGTATGTAATGGAGTGATCGAGAAAGTGGAGAAAAGGTTAGCAACATGGCAAATGCAATACCTCTCAATGGGTGGTAGGGCGACGCGTCCTGGACAGCATCCCAACTTACATTATGTCCCTTTTTCCTATGCCAAGTAAAGTTCAAAATGAAGTTATTGATCTTTGGCCCTGGAAGCTAATCTACAAAGGTCAGTTGTTTTGCATGGACAACTCTCAAAGGTGTTATTCTGACCCAAGACAACCTTTGTAGAAGGAGTTTTCAACTTGTGAATAGATGTCACATGTGTCAATCTAGTTCAGAATCAATCAACCACTTATTTTTGCATTGCACAGTAGCTAGTGGCTATTGATTTGTGGCATATGTTCTTGTCAATTTTTGGTATCAGCTGGACACTACCTCGGAACATTAGGGAAGCAGTTGAAAGTTGGAGCTTTTGGAAAATCAACTAGGCCATCAAGAGTATTTGGAAAATGATCCCAATTTGCATTTTTTGGTGTATTTGGACGGAGAGGAATCGTAGATGTTTTGATGACATTTTAACTTCTAACTAATTGTTGAAAGCTAGATGTCAGCGGCTTCTTTTAGTTGGAGTAATCTCTTCCCTTTAAATGATGTTAGCCCTTTCTAGATTTTATTGGCTCACTGAGCCTGGTCTGACTGCCACTTTTTGCTTTTTGGTTAGCTCCCTGTGCCTAGTATAAAACATGAAATATTGGAGCTACCATCTCATTTTGTGTACTCAATGCATCGTTTTGATGCCAGAAATATAACATCTTACTTCAAAAAAAAAAGAAAAAAAAAAGAAAAAAAGGAAGTCGTAGATTTAAAGATAAAGCAGATTCAGTATTCAATTAACTAAACCTCAATGCTAAACTAGTTGGGTCGGGGAGGAAAACTTAATATATCTCTTGTAAATTCTAGATGTCCTCAGGATTTAGATCTTTGGTACACGACGAATCTTTTCAGTAATGCTATAGCATATTCTACTTTTAAAACATTTCAGTATAACCAGTACCCTCTTGGTGCTGCAGTTCCTGATAAGATTTTTGCTTATTAATAACAAAATCTGTCAATTAGCAAGGAGCTCATTTGGTCTGAAGTGTTCATATTGATAGTCTTAATTTTGATACTGTTTGTTTTCTATGGATGGTAAGGGTAATAACTGTTATTTCCCTTACTTTATTGTACTCTAGTCATGATCATGGGTAATGTTATTGATCTACTTCGACCCATCTAAAACTCGCCTTTATGTGCGGGGTAATAATATGGCGTTCATAGGCTGTGGACATAGATATTAGTTCTGTGGTTTTTGCACTCTTGAAAGTCGAGAGAAAATTCATTCCGATTTTTAATAGAAGAGATTCATTAAGATTTAAGTGTTGAAGGGTGTGGCCTAATGGTCAAGGAAGTTGATAGACAGCGGGAGACCAATGTTTAAATATTAATAGTCGCAAAAATTGGTAGGTGATTTCTTCTTATTGGTGGAAAGAATCCTTCAGTACCCGTCCTGGTGAGGGGTAACAAGAATTAAGAAACTCCCCTTTTTGATGTGGTTCAAAACTTCTATCATATATAAGGAGCCTTGTTTGTTACCCACCTTCAGTAAGCGTCTTTTTATGTGCATGTTTTTTATTTACTTATTTCATTTTTTTTCCTGTGTTCATAAGATTCTATACATTTTTATTTTTGCAGCACTTTCTGGGGTTAAGATTCTATACATTTGTATTTTTGCAGCACTTTCTGGGGTATTACTTGTTTAAAAGCAAAACACTTCAAGACAAGTATAGTCCAGAAGGATTGTGTAGAGCTGCCATGTTTGCGCTGTTGGTAAAAGAAGAGCTTGAATGCTGGCCCGAACAGAGGCTTCGCAGAAGAAGTTGGCTGACAATTCCAGAAGCAATTCAATGTTGCCGGCACCCATGGATGCGACAGGCTCTCGAGGAAAGATTTTCGAAGTGGCATGACAGTGGTATGGCAAGCACAATGAATAACGAGGACTAGTTTACTCCATCTTCGGACCAAAGCAAAAGATTTTTTTTTTCTGTGAACTTCATACAGAGAAGACACCAATCCTTAAGCTGGATGGTGTGTAATGCCTCAATTTCATTTTAGGACTAGGAACTAAGATAATCCGCAAATAGCTGTTTTAGATGTTGAACCGTATTTTAGTGATTTCTCATTGGTTCCTAGCTTTCCTTGATTGAATAGACTTGAAGGTGAATTGGAGAGAACAGACAAGAAATCTTCTTCATTATTTCTAACTAACTACATTTGGTTCGACAACCTTGTTGTGGATTAACCAAATTAGTCAGTTTAACAAATGCTTTACTTTGTATTATTGTAATTATACATTGCTATTTCTCGTTTGGTGTGGACTATACAAATGCTATGCATGTCATGTGAAAATGTACATGTTCTTTAACCCGCATCCACCTGTCCCGCAGCACACCCGCGTCCACCCGGCCCGCAACTTTTTTTTCCTTTTCAATTTGTCTTATTTTATTTTTGCGATCAATGAACGCGAGAGCATGTACACACGCATAGTCAGAATAAATATTTTACCATCTTAATTTATTTCAATCAGAAGTAGCGAGTAATTTTCTCATTTTCTATTATTGTTTAAGTTTTTAATCTCTGTTTTCATATAGTTACCGTAGAGATTTGTATTATACTTATTCGTCAAGTGACCTCATTGTTTTTGTCATAATGGAAGAACATTAATTTATAGTGTATGAGATTAGATTTGTTAAAATTAAACATTTTCTACTCCTTTTCAGTTGTGTGAAAAATGAGTATTTAAACCCGCACCGCATCAGCGATTATTATTATTATTTTTTTTAAGTTTAACCCCCCCCTCCCCCCCCCATATGTATAAATTTGCACTGCCCCGCATATGTCTAAACCCGCCCTGCACCGTCCCATTGCCATCCTTACCTCGTAATCTAAAAGTCAAATAGAAAAAAGGTGAGGCCAAATGATATGATGCAAAGGAGCTAATCTGACTTGCCAAACAATATGGTCTCCATCTTGCAATTTTCTTACGCTCCTGAAACTAAGCTCGTCTCAAGGACATATAAGTTTAAGTCAGTAAAACATTCTACGAGGGAGTTGAAATCAGCTGCTTTTCGTTTTATTGTTTAAGAATTATTATGATATGATATGTTATCCCATTTGAAAGAGAGAAAAAAAAGATTCTTGTGTACTATATTTCACTTTGTATTTTAGAGAATACATCTTGCATCTTTTTTGACAAACAATTCTATATATTTTTCCTTCGAAGTCTTCATTTATCATACCATCGAGAGGCAGAATATACTTAGCAGCAGTGACCACGTGCCACGTGCCACGAGAAGTTATGACTTATGTGGGTGCCTCTGACAACACTTTGAAGAAGATTATCGTCTTTATAAATATAAAGAGATATCGACCGAACAACTTCTTAGAAGTCATATATAGAGGCGTAACAATTAAAAACTTTACCACTTAAACCTTCAAATTTGAAAGATAGAAGGGTCAGCTATGTTTAACAATTTTCTTTTACTTTGAGAAGTATAATTTCTCTATATGCATATTTCACCTGGTTTTTATTTTTATTTAAACTTAACTTCCTCCATATGTTTTTTTGTGTCTGGAGAAACTGGGAGTTGAACCAATGCATCTTGCGTGCTAAATAGTTATAGTAGCCATTGAGCTGAATTCACTCTCTAAAAGGGATGCAGCTAGTCATTTTAATAAGAACATAACCAGCACCTAATACTGTGAATTTTCCATCTTATGGCCATTGGGCTGAATTCACTTTCCTGAAAGGAATGTTCTTTACCTATAAAACCGTACCGTTGAATTTGTAGCGTAGTTTATAGACAAACGTCGATTTGATCCTAAAATGATACATAAATTAAATAAAATGCAAGACTTAGCGTTGAAGTCGAGATAAGATAGTGAATCGCCTGATTCTGGGAGCGGAGCTTCCGAAGGCAGTAATAGCAATACTAATAAGCAAGAAATGAAATGTTATTGAGCTTTTGAATAGTATATAGCATAAGTTTGTCAGAAAATTCGTGTCCCTCTAATGGCTGTTGAACTCACTATTTATAGTTGCACCTAGGGAACAAGGTCCTAGGATCAAGCCCCTCTTAAATGACAATTGTGGGGGCTATTGAAGAATGTGTAACGGCAGGCTATGAATGCCATACTCTCTATAACAGACTATGTATTTAATACTATAGAATATTCTTCATTGAATGCTATCGGGTTGCTTTACTTTCGCCGATTCTCGAGGTAATCATGGCCACGATTTTAGCCGCCTATTCCTTTACTTATGTGCTTCATTCTTCTCCTTTTACACTTCACGATTTTTTGAACTGTCTCAACTTTTCTTACTCATCTCTCTCTTGCTTTCAACTTTCTTAAACCTTCTTCTTTAAAGAAATTCTTACTTCCTTCTGATAACTATGGCCTCCTCTTCCAAGAACTCTAGCTCTTCAAAAAATGAGGAAAGCAGTGATGATGATGCACCTCCTACGGTGAGCACCATTGTCCCCAAAAGGCTTAATACAACCAAGGACTTTGAAGAGAAGTTCCCTTCTGCTAACTCCCGCACATGGGATATTGGTGTATACCCTTCTTCCATCTGTCCTTCTAGCATTCCTGTTATGAAGGAAGACTGTGGTTGCCATAATTTGAACATCATTGCTCCCGATCTAGCGGAGCGGGTAGCCTTCCCCAAGAAGGGTTTTACGTACGTTTACACGTACCCCTTCACTTTGGGTCTGTTCTCATTGAGCGGGGGTCTTGACTCCGTAATCTTGGAGTTTTGCTTCCGCTATCAAGTCCGCTTTGCACAAGTGAGCCCTTTTGTATGGCAGACGGTAGCTTGTCTTCGGCGATTATGCTAGGAGACGGGGGATGAGCTCTCCCTGGCTCGAATGATGAACCTTTATTCCCCCAAGATTTTCCGTGGGGAATGATAAACTTTAGCAAATGTGGTCACCATGCTTTGCTCACCAGGATGGATGGCGATAACGACCGTGGATAGATGGAGCGGTTTGTTGTAGTTTCCACCAGGGATATCATCCCGGCAACAACTCCATCCTTTCCTGAATCATGGAATCGTACACGTTAGTTCAATGTTTGCTTTTTTTCTCTGATCAAAAATTGTTTCATGCTGTTACTGATCCTTCTCTTTTAATTATTTCAGCAACTCGGATGATACCACCAACGGTTGAAGGCTTGGACCAGTGCGTCCAGAAGATTTTGGATGTTACTTTGCCTGGGACCCGCCAGTGGAAAGAACTGGACCCTAAATACGGATGAAAGGCCAAAAATCATGGTAAGTTGATTTTCGAACTAATCTTGTTTTTACCTTGCGTATAAGAAAACTGGTTAACTTCTCTTTTTGTTGAATCCAGGTCTTCCACAAAGCTCTGTTACTGTCCCCGGGGAAGACGTTTTGGCTGATCCTGCAGATGTGACAGGTTGCTGCAGGAGGCCTTCACCCGAACGGGTGTCATCGGTCCTGCTTCCGGTGCAGGTGCTTCCTCTCGGAGTCCCTATCCAGAGAAAAAGCAACAAAAAAGGCGACGTTCCTCTACGACAGAGGGTAAAAATAAAAAGGTGAAGAGCGCCACGCCCGAGCCAACCACAAACACTGTGGAGATCGATGATGATGGGGGAGCCAGTGATGAAGGGGTTTCTTTACATAGAATACGGCGAACTTCATCAGCTCAACAGAATGCTCAATCTGTTGAGCTAGTTACACCAACCGAGGACAACGTCCATGTGCTCTGGGGAGAGTGTGATATAGTGGAAGATGCCAACTCTCGCTTTTGAATCCCAGTCATTGCTCCCGGTACTGTGAGGCTGGGTACCGGACCTCTTCCGTCTTTGATTGATGAGCAACCAATAACTAGCACTATTTTTGTCGTAGCTGCTTCTCAACCGACAACGCTATCAGCTTCATATCCTTCTTTTCCAACCATGCCTTCGCCACCAACAACTTCTACATCATCCCCACTGGCCGCAAATATCCGAGAGGAGGATGTTCCTCCTCCTCAGTCCAAGGTTCATAGGAATTTGGGGCATAACTATTTGCCCCCTTTCCGCAGATCCTCAGAGGAGGAGGAGCTTCTCCCTCTCGGTCTCTACCGAGTGCCATCTGCTGTCCCGACCGGTGGAACTTGCCAATTACCTGAAGCCTTTGGCTTACGAGAAAGATAAGAATAAAATACATTCTCTCTCGGGAGAGTGTATGGTAAACAATGCCATGCACAACGCAGCAATGGTACGATCTTTGTTCCCTTTACTATTTTTTCTAGCTTCGCTATGACAAGATTTATGATATGAAATTTTGCTTTGTAGGCTAACTTCTTTGCTTCCGAGGTCCTTCAAAGGTTGATCCTTGATAAAGAAAAACTCACATCTGATTGGGATCAACTATTGGCCGAGCAGGAGCAAATTGCTGTTTGCCTCCCGGCACTGGAAGCACAGGCTGTCGAAGCTATTGAGTTGGAGGCTCGATTGCAGCAGAGCGAACAAGATGTGATGACCCTCAGCCAAGAGTCCGCCTTATTAAGGGTACAATTTCAATAGGCCAAGGCTAAGTGGTCTGAGGTCCAAAATGCTATTCTTGCTACGCGAGGTTGCCTCTACTGAAAGACTAAATAATTTGGAGGCAGCCTTGAACTCCAAAGATGAAGAGGCTGCTACTGCTGAAGAGAAGCATGCCCGGATGGATGAAAAGTATAAGAAGGTCATGGATCACAATAAAATTTATAACTCCACTATCCGTGACCTTGATGTCATCCTTCAGGCCGCTAGATCTGAGCGGAATAACCTTTCGACCGAGGTTGACCAGCTTAAGGAAGAGCTTCAGCGCCAAGCAGCTTCCCTCATTGTTGAAAAAACATATTCGATGTATAGCATGAGGAGAAAAACCTTGGAAGAGGCCAAAGTGGGCATCATTGATTTCGATGCCGAGATCGCCAAGGCTCATGAGCTGGAGAAAGCTGCCCGAAGGGGCCTCCCGATTTAGCCTGATGCATCTGACTCTTCTAGTTCCGGTTCTGTATTCTCGAGAACTGAGGAGGAACTTGAAGGGGATGAAGATGAAGGCCAAGGTCCAGAGCCGGCGGTAGATCTTCCTACTTCTCCTGGGGGCGCAGATGCTTCTCTTCCCCCAAGTTCCGAGGATGCAGTAGCTTAGTTTTTTGCTTTTCTTTTCACTTTTCTTTTCTTTTTCATACTTTTGTACTTGTGCTGCTTGGCACGTTTGTTATATATAAAAGTGCTTTTTCATTTAAGCATTGTACAATTTTTTTTGCGTAGAGTTATGCAAGGCTTCGAGTGTACTTTTCCCGATGGAATTTGGATTCCGGGCATAAATTCTTCCGGAATCAACCCTTTTCTCTGAGGGTTTCATAAGAGAGGGCCCTCTTATGTTTACGGTGCTCTTGAAGAGGACGTCTCCTGTTCATTCCGACACTAGCATTTGAAGTATTTGATTAACTTTCAAATGATAAAATTAATTCATCGTTTGGACAAGAAACAAGATAAAAATAAAAGGACTTTACTTTATTCCTTCCATTTTCAAAAGTACATAAGCATTCGTTGTGCTGAAAAGAAATTGCCATTACTTGTGGCTAATTTGTACAACTTGTTTCTACGGGGTTGACTACGCAGTCCCCGGTCCTGATGATACATCTTTGTTCCTGGATTTTGTAGTCCCGATTTATGTGGCAGCCATGTTTCCATATTCTCATATCATTCCCCCTATGTTCGAATACGAGAAATGTGAATTTGAACACTGGAAGTCTTGTTCTTTTGATGACTCCATTAGTGAATGGTTGGATAATCTTTGGTTCGATAGCAAGCTTCACTTTCCATTAGGAACTTTGCTATAGAGCCAAAGACAATCTAACCACTCCCCAGTGGCTTACACTCGTGAACGGTCGGGTAACCTTTGGCCCAATAGCAAACTTTATTTCCCGGTAGGAACTTTGCTACCGAGCAAAAAATTATCTAACCATTCTGTAACGGTTCACTGTTTCCATGCCTTGTCGTTTAAAGGTCTTATTTCTGCCGATGATGCTTCCTTCGTAGTATGCTTATCGTTGCTGCCTCGTTAAAAATCTTGACAACAAAACCTAATTAGGACAAATACTGGACGAAGGGAAAAAGATATAAGCGATCCCCATCAGCAATAATACCTTTTGAAGTGTGCCATGTTATAGTTTCTTGGCAATTTTACCCCGTCTTGATTTTTCAGTTTGTATGATCCTTTTCCGGCGACAGCTGAAACCTGGTAAGGGCCTTCCCATGCTGGACCCAGCTTTCTTGCATTGAGCTCCCGGGTGTTTTGAGTTATTTTCCTTAAAACCAAGTCTCCTACTTTGAAATAACAGAGATTGGCCCTTCGATTGTAGTATCTTTCAATTCTTTGCTTCTGGGCCACCATCTTTATACGTGCCAAGTCCCTGCATTTGTCGAGTAGGTTCAATCTGACCAGCAATGCTTCATTGTTTGCTTCTTCGTCCGCCCGGAAGTATCTCATGGTAGGTTCTCCCACTTCCACCGGGATCAGGGCCTCTGCTCCGTACACGAGAGAGAAAGGTGTCTCTCCCGTGATTGACTTGGCCGTCGTTCGGTATGTCCATAGCACTGCTGGTAACTCTTCGGGCCATTTATCTTTGGCTACTTCCAATCTCTTTTTGAGATTTTGAATAATCACCTTGTTGGTTGATTCCTCTTGACCGTTTGCTCTCGGATGGTAAGGCGATGATGTGATGCTTTTGACTTTTAGGTCTTCAAGAAATTTTGTGATCTTTGCACCTATAAATTGTGGCCCGTTGTCGTACGCTATCTCTTTTGGTATCCTAAACCTGCAAATTATGTTCTCCCATAGGAAATCAACCACTTTACCGATTTTCTGGTAAGGACCTGCTTTAACCTACTAAGAAAAGTAGTCAGTTAAAATCAAAAGAAACCTTACCTTACCGGGAGCCGGTGGCAATGGACCGACTATGTCCATCTCCTATTTTATGAATGGCCAAGGCGACAAAAACGAGTGCAATAGTTATGCTGGTTGGTGCACCAACGGCATATGATGTTGACACTTATCGCATTTTTGGACATATGACTTAGCGTCTTGTTCCATCCGGGGCCAGTAATATCTTGCCCTAATTAGCTTTAATACCAAGGAGTCTGCGCCCGAGTGATTTCCACAGATTCTTTCGTGAACTTCTCTCATGACGTAATTAGCCTCAGAGGCTCCTAAACATCGGGCCAACAGGCCTTGGAAAGACTTTCTATACAATTGGCCTCCCCTGAAGCAGTAACGGACTGCTTTCGTGCGCAGAGCTCGGGATACTTTGGGGTCTTCGGGTAGTTTTTTGTGCTCGACATAGTCGATGATCTCATTTCTCCAGTCCTAGACAAAATTGGTCATGTTTACTTTATAATAACCGTCCACATCTAATACCGAATGCATAAGCTGCACGATCGTACCAGAGTCTAATACCTTCATTTTCGTGGACGAGCCCAGATTGGCCAGTGCGTCTGCTTCCGCATTTTCTTCCCTCGGAATGTGGGTAATTGACCATTCCCTGAACCGTGCGCATAGTCTGGACTTTTGCTACATAGTGTTGCATGCGCTTCTCTTTGGTGTCGAAGATCCCGTAGACCTGATTTACTACCAGTTTGGAATCACATTTTATTTCTATGACCTCGGAGTCCAGTCCCCGAGCCAATTCGAGTCCTGCAATCATACTCGGCTTCATTGTTAGTCAAGGAAACAGTTCTTATGGCCTGCCTTAGGGTTTTCCCCGAGGGCGTGATTAGTACTACCCTGAGCCCAGACCCTTTCATGTTGGAGGCTCCATCCGTGAACAAGGTCTAGACTCCCGATGTCGATTCCGACACCATCACCGCTTCTTTGGTGGCCAAAGGCAGCAGTCTGGGACTGAAATCGGCCACAAAGTCGGCCAAAAGTTTTGACTTGATCGCAGTCCTAGGTTTATATTCTATGTCAAATTCGCTCATTTCGATTGCCCATTTGGCCAGTTGACCTGATAGTTTAGGTTTGTGAAGGATATTTCGCAGGGGAAAGGTTGTCGCCATGGCTATCAGATGACATTGAAAATAAGGCCTAAGCTTTCGAGCAGCGACTACGAGAGCTAAGGCCAATTTTTCCAGATGTGGGTAGCGGGTCTCCGCTCCCGTTAAAATTTTACTAACATAATAGATAGGAGATTGCATACCTTCGTCTTCTCGGACTAAAACGATACTTATCGCTACCTCTGAGACCGCTAAGTAAATCAGTAACTGCTCGCCTTCCTCCGATTTTGATAATAATGAAGGGCTCGATAAATACCTTTTTAAATCTTTCAGAGCCTGCTGGTATTCCGGAGTCCATTCGAAGTTATTCTTCTTTTTCAGAAGTTAAAAGAAGTGATGACATTTTTCTGAAGACCGGGAAATGAATCTGCTTAAAGCGGCCAGCCTTCCTGTTAACCTTTGAACCTCTTTCACATTTGATAGCTGGTCGGGGATGTCCTTGATGGCTTTAATTTTATCGGGATTGACTTCGATCCCCCTTTATGACACCAGGAATCCTAAGAACTTACTAGAGCTGACTCCGAATGCACACTTCTCGGGGTTTAGCTTCATGTTGTGCTTCCTTAGCATGTCAAAGGTTTCTTGTAGGTGTTTAAGATGATCACCTTCGGTCAAAAACTTAACCAGCATATCATCTATGTAAACTTCCATGGTTTTCCCTACTTGTTTTTCAAATATTTTATTCACAAGCCTCTGATAGGTGGCTCCGGCGTTTTTAAGTCCGAAAGGCATCACATTATAGCAATATGTGCCAAAGTTCATTATGAACGAAGTTTTTTCCTGATCCTCTGGGTTCATTTTGATTTGGTTGTACCCGGAATAGGCATCGAGGAAACTCATCAACTCGTGCCCGGTCGTCGCATCAATCATTTGATCAATATTTGGCAGTGGGAACGAGTATTTTGGGCACACCTTATTCAGATTCTTATAATCTGCGCACATGTGAAATTTATTATTATTTTTTGGAACTACTACTACGTTAGCTAGCCAGTCAGGAGACATTACCTCTCAGATTGAACCGATATCAAGCAATCGAGTTACCTCTTCTTTGACAAATTTGTTTCTGACTTCAGCAATAGGGCGTTTCTTCTGCCTTACCGGAGGAATGTTAGGATCCAAGCTTAACTTGTGCACGACCATCTCTAGTGGAATATCTGTCATATCCGCATCCGACCACACAAAACAATCAACGTTAAGTTTAAGAAATTCTATAAATCGTGATTAGAGCTCGGGTTTAGTCCTGTCGCCAAGTGGAACTTCCTCTCCAAGAATTTCTCAAACAATGTGACTTGCTCGAGTTCTTCCGCTGTGGATTTGGTTGCGTCCGTTTCTTCTGATGCCTAGAAATATCTTGGTACCTGATAGGATTCCGACGAATCCTCCCCTCTGTTGACTTCGTTCGGCTCGGGAGGAGGCGTCGGTCCCTGTAATTGCTATGCCACATGCTCCTTCCCTTTGCTACTAGAAACTAAGTTCGCGTTCATCCCCCTTACTGCTGGTTGATCTCCTCTTATTTGTTTAATTCCTTCCGAAGTTGGGTATTTCAGTAGTTGATGATATGTTGATGGCACAACCTTCATCTCGTGCAGCCATGGTCTTTCAAGAATAATATTATAGCCCACATCACCGTCTACTACTTCAAAAAGGGTCATTTTCATTACCCCTTCGGCATTCATGGGCAGCAAGATTTCCCCTCGGGTGGTCACGCTTGCTAAATTGAACCCGACAAGGAGCTTTGTGGCCGGAATGATGCTTCTATTCAGCTTGGCTTGTTTCAGCACTCTTCATTGGATAATATTGGCTGAACTCCCCGGGTCCACCAAAACACGTTTAATTTTAAAATCTAGCACATTGAGAGAAATTACCAAGGCATCGTTGTGCGGTATTAGGAGTCCATCTGCGTCTTCCTCCGTGAAGGTGATATCATCCTCAGCGACTTCCCGGAGCCTCTTGCTATGGGTCACCGATACCTTTGTCTTTTTTGCTGTCGAAAAGGTTACACCATTAATCTCGTTCCCCGCAAAAATCATATTGATCGTTAGACGATTAGGATCCTCTCCGGCGTTTGAGGGTTCCGCATTATCCCGGCTGTAGCCGTAGTTGTTCTTAGCCCTGTCACTTAAGAATTCTCTGAGATGGCCATTTTTCAGCAATGTCGGCACCTCATCGCGCAGATATCAACAGTCCCCAGTCCGGTGGCCGTTGGTCCCATGGTAATCGCACCATAGATTAGGATCCATCTAACGGGGGCTAAATCTCATCGGCCTCAGGAACCATGCTTCCTTAATGTTCCTCATAGCCAACACTTGTTCCACTACACTGACATTGAAATTGTAGGCGGACAACCTGGGGTAGGTGGAGTACCGGGGGCCCGATACCTCTTCATCTTGCAACAATCTATTATTTTGGCCGCGATCTGCTCTCCTATCTGTAGCGAACCTATCCGCCGACCGAAAACCTCTGCCGCGTCCTTCAACCCTTTTGTAGGGCAACTACTGACCTCTAGAAGACCATCAGTCTGCGTCGAAATCATCCTTCAACCTTTTCTTATTCTTCTCTCGATCCCGACCCTTGGTTAATGTCGGGAAACCGAGCTGGTCATCCTCAATTCTTATCTTCGACTCGTAGCGGTTGTGAACATCTACCCATGTTGTTGCTTGGAACTCAAGCAAACTTTCTTTCAATTTTTGGGAAGCGTTAGAACTCCTCAGATTTATCCCTTTAGTAAATGCCTTAACTGCCCATTCGCTCGGCACAACCGGTTGAAGCATCTTTTCCTTTTGGAATTTGGTCACGAACTCCCGCAGCAATTCAAACTCTCATTGCGCAATTCTGAATTTGTCGGCCTTTTGGTCTTGTACCTTCCTGGCCCCGGCATGGGCCTTGATAAAAGAATCTTCAAGCATCTCGAAGGAGTCTATTGAGTGCTTTAGTAAAAGTGAATACCATGTTAGGGCCCCTTTCACGAGTCCCCGAACTTCTTCAACTAGACAAACTCAATCTCATGCGGAGCTAAGTTGTTTCCTTTCACCGCCGTTGTATAGGTGGTGATGTGCTTCGAGGATATGAAGTCCCATGATATTTTGGCACGTCGGGCATTTTGAACCACTTCGGGATCAACTCCGGTGCCGCGTTTGATTTGAACGGCAACTGAGTGTATTTTTTTGAGTCTGATCCTTTCAACACTGGCGGTGCACCCGAGATTTAGTCCATTCGTGCGTTTATTTCCCTTATGAACCACATGAGTTCGGTTTTAAAGGGATCGTTCTCATTATTGTTGCCGGATCTACTGCCATTCCCCCCAGCCATGTCGAAGCCATCCTCGCCCCTTGGGGTGTTGTGTTTCAACCGTTTGTGTTGTTTGGTTTGTGGGAGCACCGGGAGGAACTGGACCTCGTCCATTCGTGTTGTTGGAAGCATCCAACAATGCCTGCCTCAACTCTATCATGACATGATCCTGTCATGAGAGATGGCCCATAATAGCCTTTTGTTGTTCCTTCAGGATTCTCATTGTTTTCGCGATGTGCTCGTCTTCAGCATCATCAGGAGTTTCCTCCCGAACTTGTCGTTGATATTGCCCGCCATGGACCAGCGTGGCATCATCCCCCTCGTTGCGGGTATCGCTGATCGAGTCTTCATGTTGATGCTGATTTCCTTAGGCCTCAACGTTGTGTGCGCCATTGACATCATTATCTGCCATTTTTTGTGATTTTTCGCTAAGAAACAAAGAATTAAACAGATTAGTAATAGATGCAAGGATCAACTCAATTACGCAACTGTCTAAGCCCCACGGTGGGCGCCAAACTGTTTACCCGTAAAATGGTACAATTGAATTTGTAGCATGGTTTATAGACAAGTGAATCGATTTGATCCCAAAATGATAAATAAATTAAATAAAATACAAGACTTAGCGTTAAAGTCGAGATAAGATAGTGAATAGCCTGATTCCGGAAGCGGAGCTTCCGAAGGCAGTAATAGCAATACTAATAAGCAAGAAATGAAATGTTGCTGAGCTTTTGAATAGTATATAGCAGTAGTTTGTAAGAAAATTCGTGTCCCTCTAATGAGTGTTGAACTCACTATTTATAGTTGCACCTAGGGAACAAGGTCCTAGGATCAAGCCCCTCTTAAATGACAATTATGGAGGCTATTGAAGAATGTGTAACGGCAGGCTATGAATGCCATATTCTCTATAACAGACTATGTATTTAATACTGTAGAATATTCTTCATTGAATGCTATCGGGTGACAGACATTCATTTGTCTTTATTAGGAACATTTCCTTCGGGAGCTTTCCGGTGCCAATCGAGACTGCTGCCCCCGGTCTTGATTTCCACCTGTCTCGCTTTTCATCTGTCTCGGTTTCACGTGTCGCTCTATTATGCGAGTATTTAATATGAACAGATTTTACCCTATACAAATGTACGTAGCTAGTATGTTTGTAGGAGAACTACTCGACCAGCACCATGCTTCTAAGATAAAAAAGAAGAAGTTATAGATTGAATTGTGCGAATTTTCCTTCTTAAGGCCTTAAATCAATCTACGAGAAAATCCTACCATTATACCAATGCGAATTATATCGTATAGTCCATAAATCTGAGGCGGAAAGTTCTAACCTTTTTCCTCCTGTTAGACCTTTTTATTTTGAAGTGTGCATTTCCAAACCTGTCTTTTTATTGAAATCGTGGTGTCAAAACCTACAAAGTCAGTGAATGATTGTTTAATTTGGAGTAAAAATGAGTACACAAACAATAAGGTACCATAAGTACTGTAGGTATAACGTAGAGTGTCACGTCCTTTTTGACTTAGAGAAAAATAATTATGATGATCGTGAACAGGGAAGAAATGTCAAATTGATCAATAAAGCTTTTGTGTCGATACCTACAATTAATGCGAATTATATCGTCTAGTCCATAAATCTGTGGCGGAAAGTTCTAACCTTTTTCCTCCTGTTAGACTTTTTATTTTGAAGTGTGCATTTTAAAACCTATCTTTTTATTGAAAATCGTGGTGTTAACATCTACAAAGCCAGCACAAACAATAAGGTACCATAAGGTACCGTAGGTTAAGACGTAGATGTCACGATCCAAATCCCACCAAAGGGATCGGTGTCAACCTTCAAGACTAGGTAAGTCAATCACATAAATAATATTTAAATCAATAAAATATGATATAATAAGACCGTATTAACAGAAAACAACGAAAGTAGTAATAATATAAGCCAAATATGACAATACCTAATACAATTTCCAAGACCCAGGTAGTACAAAGTTAACTCTAACTGAATACATAAGAAGTCTCAAATACAATACTGTTTAAATGTGAAAATAACAGTATCAACATAAAGGATGGGACTACAAGAAACTACGACGGTCATGCAGCTCTACCTTGAATCCTCACGATCAGTGTAAATACTCACTCCCTAGGTCCGCTGCCTCCAACACCTGGATCTGCACAAAAATATGCAGAAGTGTAGTATGATTACATCACAATCGACACCCAGAAAGTATCGAGACTAACCTCAATGAAGTAGTGACGAGGTTTAAGTGATGTGATATTCACTAGCTAAAGAACCTATGCAATATATCAATAACTTGTAAAAATAAAAAATAAAAAATAAAAATAAATAAATAAATAAATATATATATATATATATATATATATATATATATATATATATAACGGAAAACAACACCACAATCTCGTTAAAACATGTGATCAACTCAACGTAGGAAAAATCCATCTTTGACAACAAATCATCAAGTAGAAACAGAGGCATATGGTAGCATGTAAAATACGACTAGCAACTTATTGAAATATATGACGGGAGTATAAAGAAAGCATGTACATGATCAAAATAGCACCCCATTCATCACATGAATATCATAAAATATCATCCTCAAACCATCACATAAACATCATCACGAGCGCCATCTTTATTTCGCTGCGTGTGCAATAATCAAGAAATGCCATCCTTATTTCACCACATGAATTAATCAAGATCACCACCCTTATTTAGCCACATGTACAAGCTCGAGAGCGCCACCCTTATTTTACCACATGTGCATAACAATAATCAAATTGCACAGAAAAAACCTCACGCCAACACCCAATCAATCCGCCCAACATGTCAATATATGCCACTATCATCACAATGCAATAGGCCAAATTACCATAAAAACATAAGCGCATATTCTATCAACAAGGCGCACAAGGACATGACAACGGATGGATGTTCAACATATAAAGCATGACTATGGCTAAATCAATTGTAGCAATCAAGTTCATGTAGTCACCAAGTGGTTAAGCGTGTTTTATATAAATCATATCATCAAAATAAGGCATATTAATAGCTTAAGGTCTAATCCGGTCATAAACCACACACGCACCCGTATACACGCTCGTCACCTCGCGTACACGTCACTTTTCACATAGCACAAATAGGCAAATAAGACCAAATCCTAAGAGGTTTTCCTCCGCACAAGGTTAGTGTAACTACCCGAATGGTTGTTTTGTGTATTTGAGCCACATTTTCTATTTTGAAGCTTCCTATGTGTATTTGTGGTTTTATGACTTGCGATGGTTAGTTTCATTTCGGGGAAGTTTTGGAATGATGGATCCCTTAGTTCTTGGTTTAGAAGCTTAAGTTGAAAATATTAACAGAAGTTTGACTTTGGTGAAAACAACTCTGAAACGGTGTTTTGATGGCTTTGATAGGTTTGTATTGTGATTTTGGACTTAGGCGTATTCACGGAATTCAATTCGGAGGTATGTATGTTGATTTGACTTGTTTTGCCGAAAGTTGGAAATTTGAATGTTTAGAAATTTCTTAGGTTTGACGATAGGTTGATTTTATGGCTATTGAGGTTAAATTTTGGGTTTGGGACTTTTAGGTCCATTTTGTTATTTGGAACTTATCTGCAAAATTTGGTGTAATTCCGAGTTGGTTTGATAGGAATCAGACGCTTGGATGTGTTTCTAGCGATTCTTGAGTTTCATTTTGAATTTTATGTGTTTTGATATCTGATTCGTAGGTCCGTATGTTATTTGGATATTTTGATCGTGCGAGCGAGTTCGTATGATATTTTTTAGACTTGTGTGGATGTTTGGCGTGGAGCCCCGAGGGCTCGGGTGAGTTTCAGATTGATTTGAACTCATATTTAGGTTGCTGGTGTGCTGGTGCTCCAGTTATCGCAATTGCAAGTACCAACATCGCAATTGCGAAGTAGGCAGGCATGGCTCAGGTATCGCAAATGCGATGCCTTACTCGCAATTGGGAAGAAAAGCTTGGGGCTGGGTAGGTCGCATTTACGAAAGGGATAGGCTTCGCATTTACGACATTTCCCTAGGCTGTCAGGCGCTGCATTTGCGAGTTGTTGTTCACATTTTTGAGGGTTCGCAATTGCGACTTCTGCACCTAAACAAAAGGGTTGGAAAAATGGGACATAGCTTCATTTGCATATTTTAGAACCCTAGACTAGGTAGAAGGAAATTTTGAGGAGGGATTCTTACCTATAACCATTGGGTAAGTGATTTTGATATATTTTCAATTATATTACATGATTATTTATGAGATTTAACCTCTAATACATGGATTTAAAGAAAAAATTGGGGAATTTTGTCTATGTTTTAAAAAATAAAAATGTGAGATTTGAGAGTCGAGTTGGACTCGGATTTAAAAATAAAATATATATATGGACTCGTTGGGTTTTGAGTAGTCGAGATCTACCCTTGGACTCAAGTTTTGACCGGGCGGGCCTGAGGTTGACTTTTGGGGAATTATGTAAAGATCTTAGCTTTATTAATTGAAATTGGTTTTTCTTGCATTGCTTGATGATATTTAAGTCATTTTTGGTTAGATTTGAGCCGTGCGGAGGCGAATTTAAAAGGAAAAGCCATTTTGAGTATTGATTTGGACTAGTTGAGGTAAGTATCTTGCCTAACTTCGTGTGGGGGAACCTACCCTTTAGGATTTAGTTTTATTGCACTATTTGAGTTATGTGGAAGGCACATACATGAGGTGACGAGTGTATACACGAGCTTATATATATGAAAATTTACCGGTTCAGACTTTTAGGTTCCTTATATGCATTTATTTGAAGTTGTTAGCTCATGTTTTATCCTTCTTTGTCGAGTTCATTCCTATATGCATTTAATTGAAGTTGTTATTACATGTTCCATCTCTCATTGTCAAGTTTCTTCTTATATGCATTTAATTGGAGCGGTTATTACATGTTCTTGTCACGCCCCAAAACCGAGGAGCGCGACCGACGCTCAACCGTGTGAACCCGGCCGAGCAAGCCTATTAGATTTTCTTCTACCCAAACTCATGCATGAATAGAGAGAATATATCTGTTTTCGTTAATCAACAAATAAAGTGATCATGTCTGTAATACCAATTTCTTACCATCAGTTACTTTATTTTAAAGTCTCAATTCCAAACACATTTTTCATCATCTCAAGTGGAAATAGTAATTCAAGCACAACAGACGAGCTTAACTTCCCCAGCACCATTATACAACCCACACTATGTCTATGGAGCCTCTATAGATAAAGATGAGTACAATGATAATGCCGGCAACAAGGCCCCGGCTATACCTCAAACAGAATACACAAAGAACAAAAGATACATGACCCCAGGATTAAGTGGGGATCACCAAGTGAGCTGGGAAAAAGGTGTGCTGCTATCACTGATCAATATCTCCTGCTGTGGAACCACCTGCATCCATTTAAAAGATGCAGTGCCCCCAACAAAAGGGATGTTAGTACAGTCGAATAGTACCAATATGAAAACTAAACACTAATTTAAGAATTCAAAAATACAAGATGAATATGATGAACCAGTGCAGCAATAGAATAATATAGATAACTGTTTAAACCATAGCAAGCTTATTAAAAGCTATCAATAACCTTTATAGGATTTAAGATGAGATCCTTTGTAACCATCTTCACACAAAGCGGTCCCGCCGCCTCACCCGATGTATGCAGGTGGAAGTATACGTATAATACCACAACTCTAATCAAGTGGCCCTGCCGCCTCACCCCAATGTATGCAGGTGGATGTATAACCACAGTACCAAGAACCTACACAAAGCGGCTATGCCGCCTCACCCTAATGTATGCGGGTGGTGGTGCCACAACAATACCAAAACTATACACAAAGCGGTTGTACCGCCTCACCCCAATGTATGCGGGTGGTGGTGCCACAACAATACCAAAACTATACACAAAGCGGTCGTACCGCCTCACCCCAATATAAGCGGGTGGAGGTGCAGTCCCACAATACCATAATCCCTACACAAAGCGGTCATGCCGCCTCACCCCAATGTATGCGGGTGGAGGTATATCACAATCACAATCTCTACACAACTTGGCATAATAACTTTCACATAAATCACGACTAGAAATTATAACATGTGGATACATAATCCATAGTTTGGGACACATCCTCAATTTATAATGCAATATGATAAGAGCATTTGAAATATGAATTGAACATATATCTTCATCGCAAGACTTATCGGAATACTCCATTTATAATCAACATCTCGGAACTTACAAGGATATTGGGAATTCCAATTCTTAAAGAAGAGTTTAGCCACCATACCTCACTTGAGCTTCCTTACACTCTAAATGTTCCGGAATTCTTAGCAACTTCAATCTATTTTAGAAATATAACAAATTGAACCAAAATTAGGAAGATGATCATGGTTCTAGCTCATTTGAGCATTTTATCAAACACAAGGTGTTCATAAGGTTTCAAGGCCCTTTTATGGAGAATTCCATCATCACACAACCCAATATTTACCATGCCTAGTTCAACAATCTTCCTACACCCCTTGATATCACATGCATGTAAATAAACAACCCTCCTGCCTAGAAATTATCTTGCTAATTATCCAATTCTACATAAAATTCGAAAGTGAGGGTTAGGGTGTAGAATCTTACCTCTAGGATGAAGACCTAGTGAGTTTCCCTTCTTAATCTTCCAAAACTTGGGCTAAAATTGAAGAACAATTATTGAAGAACACCTTCTCACTCTAGGGCACTCTCTCTCACTCTAAAATATCAGATTATAGTTCAAAAATAGCCCAAAGAGTGTATTTAACGAAATAGGGTCGGGTTTTAAAAACCCAAAAATGGAGTTCCGGAACGGTTCTGCGGTCGCATATGCGACTGCATAATGGATATGCGGACCGCATAATTGCTGACAAAAATGATCAAAAATCTATCTGTGTATGCGGTCCGCATAACTGTTATGCGGTCGCATAATGCACCGCATAATAGTTATGCGGTCGCATAGTCGACCGCATAGCTGCTTCCAGAATGGCCCTCTCCTGATCACTTCTGCGGCCATTATGCGGTCCGCAGAGTGATTATACAGTCGCATAATGGACTGCATAGACGTGCTTTTCCGCCAAAATTTTTTCTTTACTTTCCGATGCATTGTTCAACCCAAAATGTCCGGCACTATGAAACATTATTTTCTTTGCAAATTTTATCGGGCTTTACACTTAAGTACTTCGAAATTTTTCCGGGGTGTTACAGTTCTATCTTTCTTTGTCGAGTTTACTCATATATGCATCTAATTGATGTTGTTATTACATGTTCATATCTTTCATTGTTGAGTTTATCCTTATGAATTTAATTGAAGTTGTAGAGAGCTATTAATATGTTTTGTGGTTGAAGTTATTGGTTATTGGAATATCTTTCCTTGTTGAGTTATTTTCTATTTTATTTTGTTGTTATTGAGATTCTTATACATATTGTGGCTGAACCTTGGGCTACGTGTTGTGGTGATATTGATATTGTTGTTGTCAAAATAGTGGCATATGGGCACGTATGGTGCGAGTTGATTATTGTGTTGTAATGTGATGCCATGCAGCGGTATAAGGGTGGTGATATTGATGCGCATGCGGCGAGATATATAAGGGGGATTTATGCGCGTGTTGCTATTAAGGGAAATTACTTCATTTGAAACAAACGCGACGATATAAGGGAGCTCAAGCGCATGAAGCTATTTCGAGAAAAATATTTTTTTAAAATTAATGCAAGGCTCACGCGGCTTGTTGATTTGAATGGTTATTGTTTTTCCTTAATTCACTTCACTTGTATTTTGACTGTATTGGATCATTTGTTATTTTTATCATATGTTCACTCTTTGTTGTCATTTATTGCTTTTACTTCCGTTGTTAACCTTATATTGATAAACTACTTTGTTGTCATTTATTGCTTTTACTTCCCATTATTAGATTATATTAATATTCTGTTCAAGTTTCTATGTCACTACTCCATCGAGGTTAGGCTTGATACTTACTGGGTACCGTTGTGGTGTACTCATGCTATGCTTTTGCACATTATTTTGCAGATCCAGGTACTTCTGCCCGTGCCGGACACTAGTGAATTGATTCAGATTTCGCGGAGACTTCAAGGTATACCTGCTTAACGCTCGCAGGCCTTAGAGTCACCTTCTAGTGATCCTCAAACACGTAAGCCTAGTCCGGCACCATGAAACATTATTTTCTTTGTAAATTTTATCGGGCTTTACACTTAAGTACTTCGAATTTTTTTTGGGGTGTTACATTCTCCCCTGCTTAGGATCATTTGTCCTCGAATGAGGGTAAAAATCCGTCATTAGTATCTTATGCAACTTAGTTTGTTTTATACCACAAACTAGCAGCCCCAAATTTGACTAATCTCCCTAAATTTTCAAAAATTTCGCCTGAGTTTCCTTTGTAATTAGGCCTATCCACCTGTCAGAGAGCCCCAGAAATACATCCTAACAACATATACATATTTCAACGACATAACATAATACAAAACAACACCAACTGTGGCCTCATAAGCAATATATTTTCAGCATGGCCTTTTCTCTTGGCATGGGTGATGGTACACTAAGGTACCAAGGGCGTCTATGTGTTCCAAATGTAAATGGTCTCCGAGAGAGAATCATGAACGAGGCTTACACTTCGAGGTATTCCGTGCACCCGGTCTCTACAAAAATATATCATGATCTTAGAGAGGTCTATTGGTGGAATGATATAAAGAGGAATGTAGCGGACTTTGTGGCGAGATGTCCAAATTGTCATCAAGCAAAGGCCGAACACCAAATGCCTAGTGGGTTGGCACAGAACATAGAAATTCCAATGTGGAAGTGGGAAATCATTAATATGGACTTTGTGGTAGGACTACCTCGCACTCCTCGTAAGTTCGACTCGATTTGGGTAATTGTGGACCGACTCATGAAATCAGCACACTTCATGCCGGTTAAGTCTACCGACACAGCGGAACAATATGCTCAGTTGCATATCAAAGAAATAGTCAGGTTGCATGGCACTCAAGTTTCTATCATTTCTGATTGGGGGGCACAGTTCACGGCTAATTTTTGGAAGAAGTTTCAGCAAGGCTTTTCAGCAAGGTTTGGGGTACTCAGGTGAATCTTAGTATAACCTTTCACCCACAGACTAACGGGCAGGCAGAGCGGACTATTAAGACGCTTGAGGATATGTTGTTATCTTGTGTTCTTGACTTCAGGGGTAGCTGGGATGATCATTTGCCGCTCATAGAGTATTCCTACAACAACAGTTATCATGCTAGCATTCAGATGGCACTATTCGAGGCTTTATATGGTAGGAGATATAGATCTCCCATTGGGTGGTTAGAGATTAGGGAAGCAGAACTGATAGGGCTGGACCTCGTGCATCAGGCTATGGAGAAGGTTAAGATCATTACAGAACAGTTGAAAACTGCTCAGAGTCGTCAAAAGTTCTATACGGATGTGCGTCGTAGGGATTTGGAGTTCAAAGAAGATGATTGGGTATTGTTGAAGGTTTCTCCTATGAAGGGTGCAATGCGGTTTGGTAAGAAAGGGAAATTGAGTCCGAGGTATGTCGGACAGTACAGAAACACTCAGAGGATTGGTCAAGTGGCTTATAGGCTAGAAATACCTTCAGAGATGTCTTTAGTGCACCGGGTGTTTCATGTATCCATGTTGAAGAAGGTAATTGGAGATCCGTCGCTTATTGTTCCGAATGAGACTATAGAGGTTAATGAGGAATTGACTTATAAAGAGATTCCAGTTGCCATTCTTGATAGGAAAGTCGTGAAGCTGAGAAACAAAGAGATTGCCTCCGTGAAAGTGTTATGGCAAAACCAACAAGTCAAAGAGGCCACATGGTAAGCCGAGGAAAAGATGAAGAAGAAGTATCCTAATTTATTTGAATAGCTATGTAATTGTGTCCATGATGTTAAATGCTAACTTTCTATAAAATTTTCTTCCCCCTGTACAACTTATGCTAAGGATTCTCCTTCTTGGTAGTATAATGTATATGGCATTGTGGCCGGTGTTGTTTCCATTGTTTTACATCGTTCTGTTGTGGTTATGTTGTTAGGACTGGTTTTGGGATTCTCTGGCAGGTGGATAGGCCCAATAACAGGGGAGACTCTGGCGAAATTTTTGGAAATTTAGGGAGTTAGTCAAAATTTGGGACTGCTGGTGTGCGAATTAACACTTGGGTCACATTAGATGCTAATGGCGAATTTTGACCCTCATTCGAGGACGAATGATCCTAAGCGGGGGAGGATGTGAAGCCCCTCAAATTTCCTATTAGTCCGAGGTCATAAGCATGCTCACAAGTCCCTTAAGTGTCGTCTTGACTTCAACAAGGGGTAAGGACTGTAAAAACTTAGATGATCATTATATTAAGTGTAGGAGTTGTATTGGATATTACTGAGGGTCTAAGGAGATCCCTAGAACTAAGCCATGTTGGGAACTATGCAATGGGCTAAAGTTTCAGATACATTCTGACAAGATTCGACTTCAAATGCATGATGCTACCAAACTATAAAGACTTAGGTGGTCTTATACCTATACAATTAAAGCCCTTTGAGTCTAGTTTCCAATGCATCAAACCAATTATCATTTGGATATTTCTACAAAAGGTTATGGCCATTTTACCAGACCTATATCATACGCGCGCCAGATGCGTGGCCGCGCATATTAGAGGGTATTCTGCCTTGTGTGCACGGCCAGATGCGCGGTCACTTGCCCAGGAGCACAGCCGCGTATGTAGAAGCCCTATAAATACCCCCAAGGCCGGGTAGAGAGAGTGGATAAGTCATTTCTTTGAGCTAGGGCTTGCTCTATCAAGGGGAATCCATCCTATACTTCCCTCCCATGAACCAAGGTAATGTTTTTGGAGTATTTGGAGTTGATTACTACTCCTAAACACATATATTAACAAGGATTAATCTTGAAGATCTATAGATTTCCATTCAAATCCCCAAATTGGTCAAGAACACTACAAGTTGGGATTCTCAAGAGTTTCACTATAAGTGGTATGCCTACCATATCTAACTAATCTATGGTGATTAATTATGTATGAAATATGTGTTATGACTTATAGGATGGTGATTGGAAGCCATAAGTGCCTAACCTAGGTTGTGTTGGTATTGTAGAGATTGTAAAATGAATTAATTGATAACATTTATGGGTTGGGAGTGAAGTGTTGGGTATGCATGTGCTAATGGAATTTGTGAGGTGAATCATTGGTGTGGAAGGTGTTTTTTAGGTGAAGAAATTCCATTGAAGGAGGTTTTGATGCAATTGTATTTCATTGTTATAGATTGAAGTTGTTTAGTGTGGTAGACCATCGTAGTATTATTAAAGGGCGAATTTCAGGTATGAAGGCTAAACTCTTTTTATGGTATTGGAATTCCCGTGTTATTACAAAACTCCATCGTGTAAAGTTCGGATATGGAATGCTATTGATGTGGAGTATTCAAACTAGTAGAATTGATGCCCGATTGGCATAACGTGTTAGAACCCTCGCGTGTTAATGATTCTCTATTTTTGACTTAATCATGTTATACTCCTTTGGGAAGAAGATCTTGTATGAAATCAAGGTGATTAAACACTTATTTCTCATATGACGAAACTTTATGAATTTACACTTGCTAAGGCCAAAGGAGCCAAACAGTTGGTTAAAAGGGAATTCTTTTGTACATATTATTATCATTTTGGGAACTCGAGCTGTGGCATCGTAGTTACACCTCCACCCACATACGTTGGGGTGAGGCGGCAGGGCCGCTTTGTTTATAGTTGTGGTATTATGAATACACCTCCACCCGCATACATTGGGGTAAGGCGGCGGGGCCGCTTTGTGTAGAGTTATGGTATTGTGATTACACCTCCACCCACATACATTGGGGTAAGGCGGGAAGGCCGCTCTGTGTAAAGGTAGTTGTGGAGGATTCCCGACTTGAAATTTATAAGTGTTATTGGAAGTACTTAATAAATCTGTTTTGACTTTTATGGCTACGTAAGCCCTATGACTGTTACCATGATTCATCATAGTCATGTTGTATTTCCATGTCCTTGAATAGGTGTTTTGGTTTTCATACTAGTACTATTCGACATGTACTAACATCCATTTTGCCGGGGGCGCTGCATCTTTAATGGATTCAGGTGGTTCCACAACGGGATGCATTGACCATTGATAGTGGTACACTTTTTCCCAGCTGACTTGGTGAGCCCCACTTCATTCTGGGGTTGTACATCTTTTGCTCTGTGTGTATTATGTTTTGGGGTATAGCCGGAGCCTTGTTGCCGACACCATCATTGTACTTTTTTATATCTATTAGAGGCTCCGTAGACATAGTGTGGGTTGTGTATTAGTGTGGAAAAGTTAAACTAAAGATGTCGTAATTGTATCTCATGCTTCCACTATAAAACTATGGTTGTGAAATGTATTGTTTTGGAGAATTATAAATGAAGTGACTAATGGTGATGGAACTGGTATTGTTCATGAACCCTCATGGTATTAATTAATGAAGTTTATATTCTCTTTATTTATGGGTGAGTTGGGTAGAAGGAAATCCGGCAGGCTTGCTCTGCCGGTTTACCTCGGTTGAGCGCCGGTCGCGCTCCCCGAAGTCGAGGCGTGACAAACTTGGTATCAGAGCCTAAGGTTTTAAAGTGTCCAAGGATGTCTCGTCGCCATGTCTAGTAGAGTTCTTCTTATTGGTGTAGTGTCGACCACATCTATAATGAGGAGGCTACTTGGGCACTTAGAAATAATACCCTTCTTTAATGTTCTCGATCGTGCGATAAAGCTAATTGTAAAATTGTTCCTCCTTTAACTCGTGCTTTACTCTAACTTATAGTACATGGTGCCTAGGAAGAAGGCAACAACTGGCCAAGGAGCCAATGTCTCCCCAGGAGTGGCTGTTGATTCGATATTTGATTATGCGGGTGAGCACCCAAAGGGTGAGGATATTCCGCCAATTACTACTCCGCCAGAATCTACTATTCCTGCTCAGACTGCACCAGTTCCTACACCTACTGAGGTTGCAATAGTCCCTCCAACTGATATTACAGTTCCACCTCCAGTTCCAGCTTCTGGTCCCGCTTTTTCTGATGGGGATCTTAGGGCAGCCATACATATGTTGGCTCAGATAGTGGCCTCCCAGGCCCAGAGATCAAATGTTGCACCTACTTCTTCTAGTCAGCCTACTTCTTCTAGTCAGCCAGGGATTCCGCTAGTACCAGGGTGAACAGGTTTCTCCAGTTGGATCCTCCAGTGTTCACAGGTACTGATCCTGAGGAGGACCCCCAGGACTTCATTGATGAGATGCACAAGACTCTCTGAGTCATGCGTGCTACTGAGACAGAGGGAGTGGAGTTGGCCTCCTACCGCCTGAAAGGGGTGGTCTATTCTTGGTTTGAGATGTGTGAGGAGTCCCGTGAGGAGGGGAGCATTCTGGCGAGGTGGAGTGAGTTCGCCGATGCTTTTATGGATAATTTCTTGCCCGCCGAGACTAAGGCGGCCCGTGCTGCTGAGTTTGAGAGCCTGTGGGAGTACCATATGGAATTTGCGCGCCTGTCCAAGTATGCTATTCACATGTTGCCTACTGTGGAAGCTAGAGTGCGCCGGTTTGTGCAGGGCCTTAGCCCCTTGGTTATTAATGAGGGTGCTATGGCTGCCTTGAATTCTGATATGAACTAGGGGAAGATGGTGGCATTTGCTCAAGCTACAGAGGATCGTAAACTAAAATATAGAAGGGAGCATGAGGGTAGCAGCAAGGCCCGAACCGCGGGCAGCTTGGGTGGTTCTTCTGGTGATGGTAGGTCGGCATTTAGGGGAGGGTCATTAGGGCCATCTCTGTTATTCGCTCAGTCTTCAATGAGTGCACCACCATCTAGGCCCAGTTAGGGCAATATGGGACCCCACCAGCAGGTTCGGCCTTGAGGGAGATTCCAGCAGCTGCGGAGGACCCCATGCCCTAAGTGTGGGAGGATGCACTTTAGGGTCTGCTTAATGGACCTACCTATACGCTATGGGTGCGGTGTGAGGGGTCACATTTAGAGGAATTGCCGTTCGTCCCGCCGGATCATGGGCAGAGGTGCGGTGTAGCCAGCTAGCTCTACAGCTACTACATCCACATCACCTCCTCCAGCTCGAGGTACCCCAGCACCCGCAAGGCATGGTACAGCTAGGGGTGGTGCACAGTGTTCGGGAGGACCCAACAGATTTTATGCTATGCGGAGGCGTCGGGATTCAGAGGCTTCTCCTGATGTTGTCACAGGTATATTGACTGTCCAGTCCCATGATGTATATGCTCTTATTGATTACGGTTCCACTTTGTCATATGTCACTCCTTATGTTGCTATGGAATTTGGGATAGAACCGGAACAGCTTCATGCATCGTTCTCTGTATCTACTCTGGTTGGTGAGTCTATTGTGGCCGCACGGGTTTATAAGGATTGTATTGTCACGGTGCGTGGTCGAGATACGCTGGACGATCTCCTAGAATTGGGGATGGTTGATTTTGATGTAATAATGGGGATGGACTAGCTTTATTCAAGGTTTTTCTAAGCTTGATTGTTGAACCAAGACCGTTGGGTGTGAATTTCCAAATGAGTCAGTGATTGAATGGAAGGGGGAGGATGTGGTGCCGAAAGGTAGGCTTATTTCCTACCTTAAGGCCACGAAGATGATTAATAAGGGGTGTATCTACCATTTGGTCTGGGTTACGAACACCAATGATGAGGCACCTACATTTGAGCTCGTGCCTATTGGGAATGAATTTCCGGAGGTCTTTCCGGATGAGCTCCCTGGGATCCCACCAAACATGGAGATTGACTTCGAGATTGATGTGATTCTAGGCACGCAGCCTATATCTATTCCACCATACAGAATGGCACTGGTAGAATTGAAGGAACTAAAGGAACAATTGAAGGACTTGCTCGAGAAGGGTTTCATCCGGCCTAGTGTGTCGCCTTGGGGAACACCGGTTCTCTTTGTAAGGAAGAAAGATGGGTCACTGAGAATGTGTATTGACTATCGGCAACTCAACAAGGTCACAATCAATAATAAGTATCCATTTCCAAGGATAGATGACTTGTTTGATCAATTACAGATTGCTAAGTATTTCTCCAAGATTGATTTAAGATCCGGGTATCACCAATTGAAGATCAGGGAGCAAGATATTTCAAGAACGGCTTTCAGGACCCGGTATGGGCACTTTGAATTTCTGGTAATGTCTTTTGGGTTAACAAATGCCCCGACAGCTTTCATGGATCTTATGAATCGAGTCTTCAAACCTTTCCTTGACTCATTCGTGATAGTGTTTATTGATGATATTCTGGTATATTCACGAAGTCGGGAGGACCATGCCGATCACCTCAGGGCAGTTCTACGGACTCTACATCAACAAAGTTGTATGCGAAGTTTTTAAAATGTGAATTTTGGCTTGAATCTATTACATTCTTGGGGCATGTCATCTCCAGAGAAGGAATTAAGGTTGATCCTAAGAAGATTTCAGTGGTGAAGAATTGGCCTGGACCTATTACCCCGACTGACATTCACAGTTTCTTGGGCTTAGCTGGATATTGCAGGAAGTTTGTGGAGGGGTTCTCTTCTCTTGCCTCTCCGTTGACTAAATTGACGCAGAAGGCGGTTAAGTTCCAACGGTCAGATGCTTATGAATGAAGCTTCCAGGAGTTGAAATCAATATTGACTATGGCACCGGTGTTGACCCTACCAGAGGGTACATATGTGTTTGTGGTATATTGTGATGCTTCAAGAATTGGACTTGGGTGTGTATTAATGCAACATAGCAAGGTTATAGCTTATGCTTCTAGGAAACTCAAGAATCATGAAAAGTACTATCCAACACATGACTTAGAGCTTGCAGCGGTGGTCTTTGCATTGAAGATTTGGTGTCATTATTTGTATGGGGTCCATGCGGATATATTCATAGACCATAAGAGCCTTCAATATATTTTCAAATAGAAGGAATTGAATCTGAGGTAGAGAAGATGGCTGGAGTTACTCAAGGATTATGACATCGATATTCTATATTATCCGGGGAAGGCTAATGTTGTAGCGGATGCTCTTACCAGAAATCTATAGGTAGTTTGGCCCACTTGGAGGCATATCAAAGGCCGTTGGCCAAGGAGGTTCATCGGTTGGCTAGTTTGGGAGTTCGTCTTGCGGATTCCAGTGAAGGAGGAGTGATTATGCAAAATAGAGCTGAATCATCGCTTGTGGTGGAAGTCAAGGAGAAGCAATACAATGATCCATTGTTGGTGTAATTGAAGGAGGGGATTCATAAACATAAGACCATGGCCCTTTCTCTTGGCATGGGTAATGGTACACTAAGGTACCAAGAGCGTCTATGTGTACCAAATGTAGATGGTCTCCGGGAGAGAATCATGACCGAGGCTTACACTTCGAGGTATTCCGTGCACCCGGGCTCGACAAAAATGTATCATGATCTTAGAGAGGTCTATTGGTGGAATGATATGAAGAGGAATGTGGGGGACTTTGTGGCGAGATATCCAAATTGTCATCAAGTGAAGGCCGAACACCAAATGCCTGGTGGGTTGGCACATAACATAGAAATTCCAATGTGGAAGTGGGAAATGATTAATATGGACTTTGTGGTAGGACTACCTCGCACTCCTCGTAAGTTCGACTTGATTTGGGTAATTGTGGACCGACTCATGAAATCAGCACACTTCATGCCGGTTAAGTCTACCGACACAGCGGAACAATATGCTCAGTTGCATATCAAAGAAATAGTCAGGTTGCATGGCACTCAAGTTTCTATCATTTCTGATTGGGGGGCACAGTTCACGGCTAATTTTTGGAAGAAGTTTCAGCAAGGCTTGGGGTACTCTGGTGAATCTTAGTATACTCTTTCACCCGCAGACTAATGGGCAGGCAGAGCGGACTATTCAGACGCTTGAGGATATATTGTGAGCTTGTGTTCTTGACTTCAGGGGTAGCTGGGATGATCATTTACCGCTCATAGAGTTTGCCTATAACAATATTTATCATACTAGTATTCAGATGGCGCCATTCGAGGCTTTGTATGGTACGAGATGTAGATCTCCCATTGGGTGGTTCGACATTGGAGAAGCACAAATGATAGGTCTGGACCTCATGCATCAGGCTATAGAGAAGGTTAAGATCATTACAGAACAGTTAAAAACTGCTCAGAGTCATCAAAAGTCATATTCGAATGTGCGTCGTAGGGATTTGAAGTTCAAAGAAGATGATTGGGTATTCTTGAAGGTTTCCCCTATGAAGGGTGTAATGCGATTTGGTAAGAAAGGGAACTTGAGTTCGAGGTATGTCGGACCATACAAAAACACTCAAAGGATAGTTCAGGTGGCTTACAGGCTAGAACTACCTCCAGAGATGTCTTTAGTGCACCCGGTGTTTCATGTATCCATGTTGAAGAAGGTGGTTAGAGATCCGTCGCTTATTGTTCAGAATGAGACTATAGAGGTTAAAGAGGAATTGACTTATGAAGAGATTCTAGTTGCCATTCTTTATAGGAAAGTCCTGTAGCTGAGAAAAAAATAGATTGCCTCCTATAAAGTATTATGGTGAAACCAACAAGTCGAAGAGGCCACCTGGGAAGACGAGGAAGAGATGAAGAAGAAGTATCCTAATTTATTTGAATAGCTATGTAATTGTGTCCATGATGTTAAAAGCTAACTTTCTACAAATTTTATTTCCCCCTGTACAACTTATGCTAAGGATTCTCCTTCTTGGTAGTGTAATGTTTATGGCATTGTGGACGGTGTTGTTTCCATTGTTTTACATCGTTGTGTTTTTTATGTTGTTAGGACTGGCTTAATCTTTATATATACTATTAAGATTTTATATAGAATTTTATTTAGAAAACGTCTAGAAATATTTGGGATCCTCTCATTGATGTAATATTTAATAGAACTATGTACATTTATTTTTATTTACTTTAAATAATGGGTTGTATCATCACTTTTCTATCAAGTGTTATTCAAATGCTTCAATCTCTTTGTTCTTTCATATTCATATATTAAGATCTGTTAAATTCTTATATCTTTTTCAAATTTAAAATGGTATTTCGATAATTTTAAAATTTAATAGAACATATCATTATTTATGTTTCATATTAATTTTAATATTTAATTATTAAATTTGGTTAACCTTAAAAGCATACGTCAATGAAAAATTATTGTTAGACGACTAAAAAAATAACTATTACGTGTTATAAAAAAAAACTCCCATAAGAATATTTTAATAGATCATATGTTTGTCAATTTTTGTAATTTTTACTAAACATATATTCACTTATCAAAACTTTATCTATAACTTTAATAAAGTAAGATTGAAATAATATTCATGTAACAAAAAAATTCGAAAATCCGAAAAAACCGACAAAATCAAATCAATCCAAACCAATATAGTTGGTTTGATTTGGTTTTGATAAAAATCGAATCAACCCGGATCATGCACACCCCTAGTTTTGAGCAAGAAGGTTACAAATATTTCCTTTGTGTTTTGGGATTCTCTGGCAGGTGGATAGGTCCAATTACAGGGGAGACTCTGGCAAAAGTTTTGGAATTTTATGGAGTTAGTCAAAATTTGGGAATGCTGGTGTGCATAGTAATAGTTGGGTCACATTAGATACTAATTGCATATTTTGACCCTCATTCGAGGATGAATGATCCTAAGCGGGGGAGGATGTGAGGCCCCTCAAATTTCCTATTAGTCTGAGGCTATAAGCACGCTCACAAGCCGCTTAAGTGTCGTCTTGCCTTCCACGAGGGGTTAAGGACTGTAAAAACTTACTTGATCATGATATGAAGTGTAGGAGTTGTATTGGATATTGTTGAGGGTCTAAGGAGATCCCTAGAACTAAGCCATGTTGGGAACTATGCAATGGTCTAAAGTTTCAAATACATTCGCATAAGATTCGACTTCAAATGCATGATGCTACCAAACTATAAAGACTTAGGTGGTTATATTCAAATAAAATTAAAGCCCTTTGAGTCTAGTTTCCAATACATCAAACCGTTTGTCATTTGGATATTTCTATAGAAAGTTATGGCCATTTTACCGGACCTATGCCATATGCGCGCCTAGATGCGTGACCGCGCATATTAGAGGGTATTCTACCTTGTGTCCGCGGCCAGATGTGCGGCCACGCATGTAGGAGCCCTATAAATACCCCCAAGGCCGGGTAAAGAGAGTGGCTAAGTCATTTCTTTGAGCTAGGGCTTGCTTTATCAAGGGGAATTCGTCCTATACTTCCCTCCCATGAACCAACGTAATATTTTTGGAGTATTTTGAGTTGATTACTACTCCTAAACACTTATATTAACAAGGATTAATCTTGAAGATCCATAGAGTTCCATTCAAATCCCCAAATTGGTCAAGAACACTACAAGTTGAGATTCTCAAGAGTTTCACTATAAGAGGTATGTCTACCATCTCTATCTAATATATGGTAATTAATTATGTATGAAATATGTGTTATGACTTATGGGATGGTGATTGGAAGCCATAAGTGCCTAACCTAGGTTGTGTTGGTATTGTAGAGATTGTAAAATGAATTAATTGATAACATTTATGGGTTGGGAATGAAGTGTTGGGCATGCATGTGCTAATGGAATTTGTGAGGTGAATCATTGGTGTGGAAGGTGTTTTTTAGGTGAAGAAATTCCATTGAAGGATGTTTTAAAAAGATATGCACATTAGATGTTTGATAAAAAGTCTAAATGACTTAAAGTATAGAAATCTTACTAATATTGGCGCAAATGTATTGCATTGTTGTAGATTGAAGTTGTTTAGTGTGGTGGACCATCGTAGTATTATTAAGGGGAAAATTTCAAGTATGAAGGCTAAACTCTTTTTCTGGTGTTGGAATTCCCGCGTTATTACTGTATACGGTCAAATTCGAGTTTTGCCCTTCGTATGATTAATCGAGATTGGAACATGATGATCCAAGGTTCATCATTGTAATATCGAGCCATGGTGCGAAGTATATGTTGTCGAGCTCGAGACCCAGAGACCGATCAAGATCGAGCTCAAAGGCCCAGAGACCGATCAAGATTGAGATCGGCCAAGATCGAGATCGACCAGGATCAAGATCGATCGAAGAAACTAAAAAGCCGTTATAGCCGCAATTAGGGGGAGAATCTCGGCGGAAATCACGGCACGTATCAAGAAGAGGCCGATTAATTAGCCTATCATGAGAGTCCTTACTGTATTTAGAATTGTATCAAGAGTAGGACTCCCCTACTATATAAAGGGGGTCTGATCGTTTGTAAAGGGGGACTCAGATAGTAAAAAGCAATATACTATTCTTTTCTTTAGGTTCTCAATACTCTGTTACTCTGCTCATATTTCATTTGCTATTTCATTTGGTTTAAGGACCAAAGCTGCACATCTCATTTGGTTTGCTTTTATTTTTCTTTACAGTCAATTTTAATATCAATTTGCATATTTTCTCAGTTTGTGCCAAGTAAAATCACGTGTCCTTAAAACCACATATAAATTCAATTGTTAACCATTTTTAGGGTAAACAGTTTGGCGCCCACCATAGGGCTAAGGATAATAGTGATTGCCTGGTGCTAATTTTCATAACACATACTGCTTTACACTTGTTCTTGTAAGCATTTTTGATTTCGGGATTAGCATGTCGAACTCTCAAGCAGTACCCACACATATCGATAACGGCCTTGGTTTTCATGGCGAAAACAACAACGTAGCCGCCCCAGGAAACGAAGTACTTCAAGTTGACCTCTAGGGAGTACCAGTTGTAGACCCGTCGACGCCAGTTCCAATGTTGCCCTGAATGCAAATCTGGGTGTTGACCCCGAAAATAGCATCTGCAGAGACGTTCGATTAGCCGGTCAGAACTCATAGGGCGGCGAAGAAGGCAGGATCAGCCTTCGAATAATATTCAAAATGTTGCAGGCTCAACAAGCTGCAATAGCATAACTTTAAAATCAGAACCACGCACCGAGTAGGGTTAAACACGAGCCATCATAGGAAATTATTCACAGGGCCGAACCAGTGCTGGGGAGGTCAAATATGAATGAGTCAGGAACCGACCCCGCTATCTTGAAAATGTTCGAGGAGCTAACAAAGCGAATTGAATCGGGGGAGAAGAAGATTGAAGCGAATGACAAAAAAGTGGTAACATATAACTCCCGAGTTGATCAAATTTCGGGAGATCCACCAATTTGAAGGGTTTGGATTCAAAGAAGTTCGTACAAAATCCTTTCCCCCCGAGCGCGGCTCCAAAGCCCATTCCGAAGAAATTCCGCATGCTAGAAATTCCCAAGTATAATGGAACTACCGACCCCAACGAGCATGTCACTTCTTACACATGGGCAATAAAGGGGAACGATCTAGAGGACGATGAGATTGAGTCTGTACTGCTGATGAAATTCGAAGAAACTTTATCAAAGGGGGTGATAATATGGTACCATAATTTACCACCTAACTCCATTGATATTTTTGTCATGCTCCAAGATTCCTTCGTCAAAGCGCATGCTGGAGCGATAAAGGTCGAGACTAGAAAATCGGACCTCTTCAAAGTAAAATAGAAAGACAACGAGATGCTCAGAGAGTTCGTATCTCGGTTCCAAATGGAGCGTACGGATCTGCCCCGGTCACCGACGATTGGGCCGTTCAGGCTTTCACTCAGGGCCTAAACATACAAAGTTCGGTAGCCTCACAACAGTTGAAGTAGAACTTGATCGAATATCCAGCTGTAACCTGGGCCGACATGTATAATCGATAACAGTCAAAGATTAGGGTCGAGGATGACCAGTTGAGGACTTCTTCTGGGTCCGTTTATCCAAACAGGACCATCGACAAAGTTAAAATGGATATTGACCGGGAACCACGGTCAAACAGAGATCGATATCAGCCATACGGTGGAGATCGGAGAAACAACGGGCCTGGATGCAACCCCGTTCGAACTGATAGAAGAAATGATCGAAGACAGAGCTCTCGAGGGCTCATGAGTAAGAGTGCTTTTGATAGAAATGTTGAACCCAAAGAAGCACCATGACTATCGGAATACAACTTCAACATTGATGCATCAGCTATTGTATCGGCCATTGGGCGCATCAAAGATACCAGGTGGCCCCAACCTCTATAGACTGATCCGGCCCTGAGAAATCCTAATCAAATGTGTAAATATCATGGCACCCATGTTCATAAAATAGAAGATTGCAGACAGCTGAGGGAGGAGATAGCCCGTTTGTTCAACGAAGGGCATCTTCGAGAATTCTTAAGGAATCGGGCTAAAAACCATATCAAGAACAGAGATTCAAATAGACAGAATGAGCAAGAAGAGCCACAGCACGTGATCCATATGATTGTTGGAAGGGTCGATATTCCTCAGGGGCACGTATTCAAATGCACCAAGGTGTCGATCACGAGGGAAAAGCGGACTCGAGACTATGTACCGGAAGGGACCTTGTCTTTCAATGACGAGGATGCCGAGGGGATCTTACAAACCCACAACGACGCACTGGTAATATCTGTACTTATGAATAAAATTCAAGTTAAACGTGTTTTGATTGATCCAGGTAGCTCGGCCAACATTATTCGATCGAGGGTCGTAGAACAGCTCGGCCTACAAGATCAAATTGTGCCCGCAGCTTGAGTACTTAACGACTTTAACATGGAAAGCAAAACCACCAAAGGTGAAATTACTTTGCCAATGAACGTGGCCTGGACCATCCAAGAAACAAAGTACCATGTGATCGATGGTAACATGAGGTAAAAAGCCCTACTCAGAAGGCCTTGGATCCATAACCTGAGGGTAGTACCCTCGACCCTTCACCAAGTTCTGAAGTGTCCGACATCGGAGGGAGTTAAAACAGTGTACGGGGAGCAACCCACCGCCAAGGAAATGTTTTCAATTGATGAAGTGATACCGGTATCAGCACTCTCATCAACGAAGGAATTGAAGGGAAAACATGAGGCCAAATAGCAACCACAAATACCGACTTCGACGCAATTGCATGAGCAAGGTATCGACGAGGATGACGACTACTGGATCCCTCGATCCATCATAATTCCCAATGACTCCGATGCCACCAAGTCAACTGTCGAAGAGCTGGAACAAGTCACACTGGCCAAGCATTAGCCCAAATGAAAGGTATACCTGGGCACAGGGCTAATCCTCGAGCTCAGGAAAAAACTTATTCATTTACTTAAAGCTAACACGGATTGCTTTGCTTGGTCCCACCTCGATATGATAGGGATTCTAGCAGAAATTACCACTCACAAACTAAGCCTGGACCCTAAATTCTGCCCGGTAAAGAAAAAAAGAAGGCCCCAGTCCGAGGTCAAACATGCCTTCATCAAGGACGAGGTAACCAAACTTCTTAAAATAGGATCCATTCGGGAAGTAAATTACCCCGAATGGTCAGCAAACGTAGTGGTAGTCCCTAAGAAGGGAAACGAACTTAGAATGTGTATAGATTATAAAGGCCTGAATAAAGCATGCCCCAAGGATTCTTTTCCTTTGCCTAATTTTGATCGTATATCGATGCCACAGCCAGTCACGAGACTCTCAGTTTTCTCGATGCCTACTCCGGGTACAACCAGATACAGATGAACCCGGAGGATCACGAAAATACCTCGTTTATCACTAAGTATGGCACCTAGTGTTATAATGTTATGCCATTCGGTCTAAAAAATGCTGGTGCAACTTATCAACGCCTAGTAAACTAAATGTTCGATGAAAAAATTAGAAAATCAATGGAAGTTTATATTGATGACATGTTAATTAAGTCCCTGTGAGCAGAGGACCATTTAAAGCATTTGCAGGAGACTTTCAATATATTAAGGAAGTACAATATGAAGCTCAACCCCGAAAAGTGTGCATTCGGAGTTGGCTCGGGCAAGTTTCTTGGTTTCATGGTTTCCAACCGGGGAATCGAGATCAACCCTGATAAAATCAAAGCTATCGATGATATCACGACAGTGGATAATGTAAAGGCCATGCAGAGGCTGACGGGGCAGATAGCAGCCCTAGGACGATTTATTTCGAGATCCTCAGATAGGAGCCACCAATTCTTCTCGCTGCTTAAGAAGAAGAGCAATTTTGCATGGACTCCGGAATGCCAGCAGGCCTTAGAGGAACTAAAGCGGTATTTATCGAGCCCGCCGCTGCTTTACACCCCAAAAGTGGACGAACAACTTTACCTGTACTTGGTAGTCTCAGAGATAGCGGTAAGTGGAGTCTTGGTTCGATAAGAATAAGGTACGCAATTCCCTATCTATTATGTTAGTCGGACCTTAGGTGAGGCCGAAACTAGATATCCACACTTAGAAAAATTAGCGCTTGCTTTAATAAGCACCTCTAGGAAACTAAAACCGTATTTTCAATGTCATCAAATATGTGTCATAACAACTTATTCTCTTTGAAATATTTTGCATAAACCCGAGCTTTCGGGTCGATTGGCCAAATGGGCCGTAGAAATCAGTAGATACGATATTGAGTATCGACCCCAAACTGCCATCAAGTCTCAAATCTTGATAGACTTCGTGGCTGACTTTACGCCGTCCCTCATACCCGAGGTTGAAAAAGAACTACTGATAAAATCGGGTACATCTTCGGGAGTCTGGACTCTCTTTACGGACGGTGCTTCGAACGCGAAGGGGTCCGGACTAGGCATCGTATTAAAATCACCCACAAGTAATGTAGTTAGACAGTCTATCAGAACTACAAAATTGCCTAACAATGAGGCCGAGTATGAGGCCATGATTGCATGTCTCGAACTAGCTAAAAGCTTGGGAGCAGAGGTCATAGAGGCTAAGTGTGATTCCCTCCTCGTGGTAAACCAAGTTAACGAGACTTTTGAAGTCTGAGAAGACTGAATGGATAGGTACTTGGATAAACTACATGTGACTCTACATCGATTTAAGGAATGGACCTTGCAATATATACCTCGAGAACAGAACAGCGAGGCCGACGCTCTTGCAGACTTAAGTTCGTCGGTTGAGGATGACGAACTCAACTCAGGGACTGTCGTACAACTCATGAGATCGGTAATCGAAGAAGGTCACGCCGAGATAAACTCCACAAGTTTAACCTGGAATTGGAGAAACAAGTACATAGAGTACTTATAGAATGGGAAGTTTCCATCGGATCCAAAGGAGTCGAGAACTCTACGCATAAAGGCATCACCGTTCACTTTGTCCGAAGACGGAACACTGTTGATAAGGATGTTCGATGGACCGTTGGCAATATGTTTGGGACCGGGAGATACAGACTACATCCTACAAGAAGTTCACGACGGCACTTGCAGAAATCATTTCGGTGCCAAATCGCTGGTCTACAAAGTAATCAGAGCAGGGTACTATTGGAACGATATGGGGAAGGATTCAATGGAGTTCATTCAAAAATGCGACAAATGCGAAAGGCATGCGCCCATGATTCATAAACCTGGGGAACTACTCCACTTGGTCCTGTCCCCATGGCCCTTCATGAAATGGGGAATGGACATCGTTGGCCCTCTCCCGTCGGCCCCAGGTAAAGTTCAGTTTATTTTGTTTATGACTGATTATTTCTCTAAATGGGTTGAAGCACAGGCTTTTGAGAAAATCAAAGAAAAGGAAGTCATAGACTTCATTTGGGACCACATCATATGTCGATTCGGTAAACCTTTCAAGATTGTATGTGATAATGGAAAATAATTCATCGGCATCAAAGTAACTAAATTTCTCGAGGATCACAAGATCAAAAGGATCCTATCAACACCTTATCATCCCAGCGGGAACGGACAAGCCGAATTGACCAACAAACCCATCATCCAAAATCTTAAGAAGATATTGACCGTCGCCAAAGGAAAATGGAGAGAAATACTACCCGAGGATCTATGGGCATACCACACAACATCGAAATCCAGTACCAGAGCAACACCATTCTCGTTAGTTTATGGCACCGAAGCTTTGATCTCGGTCGAGGTCGGAGAACCTAGAATTGTTGGACGAAAGACACGAAGCCTCCCTCGTCCGATTGGCTTCCCAAAAATAGCGGATCGAAAGATACTACAATCGAAGAGCCAATCTTCGATATTTTACATCGCGGACTTGGTGCTAAGAAAAGTCACCCTCAACACCCGAAATTCGAATGAAGGGAAACTGGGTCCGAATTGGGAAGGACCGTACCAGGTTCTCGGAATTATCGGAAAAGGATCCTACAAGCTCGGCACGATAAATGGCAAACAACTGTCGAGCAATTGGAACGTATCACACCTAAAATGATACTACTGCTAAGGTATGACCCTTTCCCTTTTCATTTATATTTTAACTAACCCTTGTAGGTGTTCGACCAGAAACAACGATGGATTCTTCGACACAAAGCCTTTAGGTCCGAAAGCACGCATTGCACTCTTTTTCCCTTAGACCGGTTTTGTCCCAAATGGGTTTTTCGACGAGGTTTTTAATGAGGCAACCATCGATCGGGCTAACTTAGAAAAATTCAACAGTATGTGAGGTTTCTTTACAATCAACCTCGAACACTGGGGGGCATTGCCCTCGAATGTCAACTTTGATGCGAGGAAGTTACTTCATGGCAGTAGGGTCTCGATAGGAAAAATTTGTAAGGGCCAAATGGTCAAACGAACCGTGCCAGCATAGTTTGCTCGAGCCCTGGCACAGAACATGTACGCATGTATAATCATTTATAAAGAGAAGTATTTTTCTTTACAATTCCATACTCTCGACCTATTATGTAAACTAGCTTAAGGGTAGACCATAACCAGAGTTCGGATAATTACCCTCACGCTCAGGGACTGTCGTCCGAAAAATAAATGAGATCGAATTATTAAAACTGCGAGATCATAAGACCTTTTAGGCAACCCTCGATTTTTATATGCCACGGCCAACCAACTCGGGGACTGACTCTTCGGGCAAGCTCGAAGTAAAACGGGAAAATAAGCCCAAGGGGAAAATCCCAAACTAAAGAGGCTACGGCCGAATTAACACAGATCGGAGACGTCCGAATTCCGTAACAAAACAGGCCTCCGAATTCTTTCATAAACTAGTTAAAAAGGCTACCCCCGGAAAAATCATAAAAGGCTTTGATAATATCAAGCCTCAAAAACTCTAATAAGTACAAAATTGTTCGAACTCTTGAACGATTCCTTATTTCGAGCCAAGGCATTACGGGTTTTTTGCGAATACAAATGATAAAAAACCTTTTCAAGCTGAAAAGGGGAGAAATCCATAAACAACCTTTCTTACAAAAGCCTAAGGGCTACATTACTTCGAGTTCGAGCAAGCACTCACTCGATCAAAAAACCTAAGGGCCATACTAGTTCGGTTCCAATCAAATTGTCTAAACCTTGGACACAATTTTATGCTAAGGCATTTTCGACCTTCGCAAAGGACACAATATATATATATATATATATATATATATATTCAAATTATTTTTTACAAAAGGCCGAATCGGCCCCAGAAAATATACAAAAGAAAAACAAGAAACCTAATATCCTAAGTGGCTTGATCTTCATCGGAGGCTGCATCCTCGGGATTTTGTCCATCCTCAGATTCGCTTGAGCTCTCGGAGTCTTCCTCAAGGAAGGCTAGCCTTCGGGCTCTGGTTTCCTCCGCCTTGGCATTTTCAATTTCGGCCGCAACATCGAAGCCCTGAGCACTGACCTCCTCGAGAGCTTCCCTCCGAGCCTGCCATTTAGCATGTTCGACCATGCTCTTGGCCTTTGCCTGATTGACCTCAACATCGATCCTGAACTGGGCCACTTTAGCATCAGCTCTTTTATCAGCCTCGGCCACCTCAGATCTGGCTACTTCGAGTTAATCGGCCAAGACTACCTTATCAGAAGTGGCCAAATCCAATCGATGTTGAAGCTCCTTAATCATCTCGATCTGCACCGAGGCATTTTCTTCTACAGCCCGAAGTTGGGCCTCAGCCAACTCCAATTGCACTTGGACGACCTCCTTTTTTTAGGCAAGGACGTCCATATTCTCTTTGAAATTTTCCGCCTCGACCAATAGCTCATCTACCTACAAATTGAGCCATCTAATCTGTTCGAGCCTCTACCGAACCTGCAGAATCAAATCGTTACTCCAATTCATCTTTAATATCATGAAGAATTCAGAATACTTGCTCAGCCATTTCCTAGTGCTCATCTTGAGCCGTTGCCAAATCTGCCCGAAGCTTCTTACTAAGAAGTTTGTAGGAGTCACTCTTCTCAGTGAGGTTCCGAACTTCGGCCCCATGCTCCTCCCGGATTCAGAGGAAAGCCTCATGATGCAACACCAAAGCCTACAAACATGGAAAAAGATGTTAGAATTATCTACAACTCTAAGTGTAAAAGAAACGGCAGAGATATCATCGAAATTACCCGATTCAGAGCATGTTGTGCCTCGTTGAAAAGGCAAAAGAGTCCTACCGCAGTCCTCACGATTTGATCCTCTTTGGTCACCAAGGACCGAAGTTTACTAGCAATCCCCACAGGGAGAGAGAAAATTCGGGCATCCTCCGGGATGGAGAGCACTATCTTCCGCTTACGATTGGGATTAACACTCGGGACTGGGAATCGGTCCACCAGTTTTGGAACCGATGAAGACCCGGTAGAGCCTGACCATGATGCTTTATTCGGCACCAGTAATCCACCGAACCCGATAATCTCCTCCGAGGCAGCTGACTCGAGCCCATCCAGAAAGCTGTGGATATCGGTCGACTCTTGAATACCCTCATAAGATCGACCTTCCAACATGTTGGCCACACGAATCATAGCATCCGAAATTTGAGGGGATCCGCTAATGTCGATTACCCCGAGCTCATCCCTCGAGATATCTTCTGCTGCCCGAGAAGTCTTGCCCTCGGTCTCCCCATTAATCATCTCAGCTCGAGACGGGATAATCTCGGCTTTTCCTTGTTCAGGAATTATAGCCAGGTTTCCCATATCTACCTCCACTGATTTGGAGGATTGTTGTATCATAACATTAGCCCGTACACAGGCTAGTTCCTCTTCTCCTTCTTTGGGTTCATCCCTTAATCGGCGGATCGAGTCCGGAGGCATTATACCGGAGCCCCCCTTGGGCTTGCGAGATTTCTTCGCCGTGTTTTTCTTTTCTGAGACCGGGGAACTCGGTGCATCTTTTCTCTTCTTCTCTTTAACCTACTTTGGGGCAGGGACCTATTCATCACCAGATAGGGGCCTCATGGCAACATCCTTCCCAAGTCCTACAAAGGGAAAAAGAGGGGTAAACAAGTGAAGAAGAACAAATGACAAACAAACTAAGATAGAGACTTACCATTACTGCGGGCCTCCCATCGACCCTTTGATAGTTCCACCCAAGCGCGCTCGGAGTACGGTCTTTGCAGAACCAAACCTTTAACCCATTGTTTAAGACACGAAATCGGTTCTGGCATCCGAGCCATGACTGTAACAAGAAAGAAAAAATAGATCAAGGAAATGAAAGGCACTCACAAATTAAAATGCTCGAAGGGAAATAAGTACTCACGGTTCATATTCCATTTCTCAGGAAATGACATGTCATCGGCATGGATCAGGTCTGAGGTTCTGACTCGAATAAATCAGCCCATCCAACCCTGATCACGAGTCTCGTCTATACTCGAGAATGGCGCTTTGGTGGCTCGGTGAGCTAGCTTGATTAACCCTCCTCTATAGAGTCGGGGACTATAAAGGCGCATAAGGTGATCGAGGGTGAAAGGACACCCCTCGATTTTGCTTGAGAAGAATCGAAGAAGAATCACTATTCTCCAAAAAGAAGGGTGGATTTGGCCAAGGGTCACATCGTATCTCTTGCAAAAGGTGACGATGACGGGGTCTAATGAACCCAATGTGAAAGGATAAGTATAAGCACTTAAGAACCCTTCCATGTGGGTAGTAATTGATTCTTCAGGCGATGGGACTATCACGTGCTTGTCGCCCCAGTTGCATTCCTATTTTACTTTATCGAGAATTTTCTCGGTGATTGAACATTGGTACCTCGAGATCGGCTCACATAGGCCCAGTACCGAAGAAGGTTTTTCAACCTTAAAATCGATGACAGTAGAGCACCCTACCGAAACAAATTCCTTAGGGCGAGGCTCCGCCGTATCCTCGCCGCCGGCGGATCGTGATGAAGAAGCGACCTCTTTTTGCAGCACCGTTTTGGAGGTTTTTGCCATTGATGAACAAAGGGAATGAGAATTAGGGTTGTATGCGATGTAAAATGTATGAAGCAAAGGGATTTTTTGAAGAAGATGCAAGAGTAAATAAAACGCTTTTGAGTGAAAAGTTTGGATGATGATGAAAGTAAGAATATTTATAGCCTGGTGATGACAGTTCAGAACCGGTAGTGGCCGACCAACGACTAACAAGCATTTAATGCCTTTGTAACTGGACCGACGGGACGTTTGTTACATACGTCATAATCAGGCTCATCGCTGACATCATCATCCACCAAGTCGGAGTCCGAAAATTCATATCGTTTCTTATCTTCTTCTTTCCAAGAAACGACGGGACTATCTGTATACGGTCAAAAACTGAGTTTTTCCCTTCATATGATTAATCGAGATTGGAATATGATGGTCCAAGGTTCATCATTATTATATCGAGCCATGGTGCGAAGTATATGTTGTCGAGCTCGATACCCAGGGACCGATCAAGATCGAGGTCGGCCAAGATCAAGCTCGAAGACCCAGAGATCGATAAAGATAGAGATCGGCCAAGATCGAGATCAGGCAGGATCAAGATCGAGCCAAGAAACAAAAATGCCATTATAGCAACAATTATGGGGAGAATCTCGGCGAAAATCACGGCACGTATCAAGAAGAGACCGATTAATTAGCCTATCATGAGAATCCTTACTGTATTTAGAATTGTATCAAGAGTAGGCTCCCCTACTATACAAAGGGGGTCTGATCATTTGTAAAGGGGGACTCAGACAGTAAACAGCAATATACTATTATTTTCTTTAGCTTCTCAATACTCTGTTACTCTGCTCATATTTCATTTGCTATTTCATTTGGTTTGAGGGCCAAATCTACACATCTCATTTGGTTTGCTTTTATTTTTCTTTACAGTCAATTTCAATATCAATTTGCATATTTTCTTAGTTTGTGCCAAGTAAAATCACGCGTCCTTAAAACCACATATAAATTCAATTGTTGTCCGTTTTTAGGATAAACAATTACAAAACTCCATCGTGTAAAGTTCGGATATGGAATGCTATTGATGTGGAGTATTCAAACTAGTAGAATTGATGCCCGATTGTCATAACGTGTTAGAACCCTCGTGTGTTAATGATTCTCTATTTTTGACTTAATCATGTTATACTTCTTTAGGAAGAAGATCTTGTATGAAATCAATGTGATTAAACACTTATTTCTCATATGATGAAACTTTACAAATTTACACTTGCTAAGGCCAAAGGTGCAAAACAGTTGATTAAAAGGGAACTCTTTTGTACATATTATTATCATTTTGGGAACTCGAGCTGTGGCATCATGGTTACACCTCCACCCGCATATGTTGGGGTGAGGCGGCAGGGCCTCTTTGTGTAGAGCTGCGGTATTGTGATTACACCTCCGCCTGCATACATTGGGGTGAGGTGGCAGGGCCGCTTTGTGTATAGTTGTGGTATTGTGAATACACCTCCACCCGCATACATTGCGGTGAGACGGCGGGGGCGCTTTGTGTAGAGTTCCGGTATTGTGATTGCTCCTCCACCTGCATATATTGGGGTAAGGAGGCAAGGACGCTCTGTGTAAAGGTAGTTGTAGAGGATTCCCGGCTTGAATTTATAAGTGTTATTGGAAGTTCTTAATAAATCTGTTTTGACTTTTATGGCTACATAAGCCCTATGACTGTTACCATGATTCATCATATTCATATTGTATTTTTAAGTCCTTGAATAGGTGTTTTGGTATTCATACCAGTACTATTCGACATGTACTAACGTCCCTTTTACCGGGGGCGCTGCATCTTTAATGGATGCGGGTGGTTCCACAGTGGGAGGCATTGACCAGTGATAGCGGTACACTTTTTCCCAGCTGACTTGGTGAGCCCCACTTCATTCCAGGGTTGTGTATCTTTTGTTCTGTGTGTATTATGTTTTGAGGTCTAGCTAGAGCCTTGTTGCCGGCACCATCATTGTACTCTTTTATATCTATTAGAGGCTCCGTAGACATAGTGTGGGTTGTGTATTAGTGTGGGAAAGTTAAACTAAAGATGTCGTAATTGTATCTCATGATTCCACTGTAAAATTATGGTTGTGAAATGTATTGTTTTGGAGACTTATAAATGAAGTGAGTGACTAATGGTGATGGAACTAGTATTGTTCATGAACTCTCATGGTATTAATTAATGAAGTTTATATTCTCTTTATTTATGGGTGAGTTGGGTAGAAGGAAATCCAGCAGGCTTGCTCGGCCGGGTTACCTCGGTTGAGTGCCAGTCGCGCTTCCCGATGTCGGGGCGTGACAAAAATGACCGGATATCAACAAGTAAAAAGGGATAACAAGTACACAAGTAAAGGGGCATAAACCGGGAAAGTAAAGTAAACTGTCACTCAATAAGCCTCAACTCGTAGTTTTACAACAACTCTGAACAACCTTTCAAAAGTAAATAATGAAGCCACAAAGCCAAGTCCACATTTCAAATATCAAAGTGAAGAGTAATGAAATCAGTAAAACTGTAGGACATCACCCTTTTTGCTTTTACTCTCATCCTCACCTCATAATATAATAGCAAGCACGGAAACATCCTTCGTGCATATCTTCACTTTCACTTAAGCATGAAAATACCCTTCGTACAATGATATCAATATATGAATAAGGCACTGAAATACCCTTCATGCACAATCACTCTCCCTCACAAGCACAACAACACCCCTTCGGGCATTTCACTCTTCCTCACCAAGCATCACATACAACACAATACCAAGCTGTCACGACCCTAATTTCCTTCCGTAGGATGTTATGATGGCACCTAGTCTCTACGACTAGGTAAGCCTAACATGTAATAATAACTTGACATAATTAATTAACAAAATACTAAAGCAAGTCTGATAAACTAATATAATCTTCTGAAATAGAATCTCAACAATACACTCCCCAAAACCGGTGGAACTGAGTCATAAGCTCTGTAGAGTAAACTAATATGTCTACTCCATCACTGTCTGAATGAAAATACAACAGGAAGTAAAGATAAAGGAAGGTGACTTCGAGGCTTGCGGACACCGGACAAGTATACCTTGAAGTCTCCGTGAAGCAGCTAACAGTCAATCACTAACGTCCGGCATGAGCAAACGTACCTGGATCTGCACAAAAAGATGGGCAGAAGCGTAGTATGAGTACACCACAATGGTATCCAGCAAGTATCAAGCCTAATTTTGGCAGAGTTGTGATGAGGCCAGGTCAAGACGCCTACTAGGATATAATAAACAGAATGAAAACGTAATAACAAGAAGTAGTGGAAAGCGAAGAAATATATAATATGAAACAAGTCAATAACACAGGCTAATGAAAGTGTTGTGAGCATAAAAATAACATAAATGAAATAAAAAAGAACCACAATGATCATATACGTACAACAACTGATAGAACACGAAGATCAAAACAACAAGAAGTGTTCCCACCAAATAACTCTTTGCAACATGAGATAAACAAAAAGAATCACAACGAGGTTTCGCCTCATGTACAATAAGAATCACAACCGAGGTACCGCCTCATCTATAACAAGAATCACAACCGAGGTACTGCCTCGTATATAACAAGAATCACAATCGAGGTACCGCCTCATATTCACATTTCTCAATTTCAATCACAATCTTTCCTTATACCGTCGCGTGAGCCTTACATTTAATTAGTTTTGAAAATATTTTTTTTGAAATAACTACACGCACTATAGCCCACCTTATGACATTGTGTGGCTTCACGTAATTTCCTTATAAGCAACACGCACATAAGTCCCACCTTATGCCTCCGCATGCATATTAACCCTTATCCTTATACCGTCGCATGCGCGTCAATATCACATCACAATAACAATTTGCACCACAAGTGCCAATATGTCACAACTTGCCAATAATCAACAATATCAATGTTTCCACAATATTAGCCCATGGCTAAACCACAATGTATACAAGAATATCAACAATAATAATGAATGTAAATGTCTCAACAAGAAAGATGTCTCAACAACTAACACTTCGCCTCAAAGTGATAACGGCTTTCACAACTTCAACACCAATAACTCAACAATGAGAAAGACAATGTGTGACCACGATACTAAATAAGAATAACTCACAATAGAAGAGATAACTTATAACGATGACTTCAAATAAGGATAATCAACAATGAAAGAGATAACATGTAACAATAACTTCGAATAATGATAAATCAACAATGAAAGGGATAACATGTATCAATAACAGAGGCAACAAGTTCAACTAAATCATAAGAGCAAAAATATCAAGTAAGATGTGAACAAGTATTAACAAAGTCATTTAAGGCATGTGAAGGTAGACTAACACAAATAAGAGTAGATTGACTATGAGAATTTAGAACATGATATGACAATTCAATGAAAGCATGGAAAGAGTCTAAGTAGCCTAAACCAGTCAAATACCACATACAACCCGTGTACCCACTCGTCACCTTGCATACACGGCTTTTACATAACACAAATGACAATTAATCCCAAATCCAAAGGGGTAGTTCCCCCACACAAAGTTAGGCAAGATACTTACCTCAATTAGGCCAATTCAGCCCTCGAAAATAAATTTTCACCTAAATTCGCCTCCACACGGCTCAAATCCCATCAAAATCGATTTAATATCATCAAACAAAGCAAGAGAAATCAATTGCAATAGATAAAGCTATGATCTTTATACTTTTCCCAAAAAGTCATAAAAGTCAACCCGGGGCTCACCCAGTCAAAACCCAGGTCCAATGGTAGATTCCAACTACCCATGACCCCACGAGTTCATATATGTGATTAGTTTCAAAATTCGAGTCCAAATCGACTCTCAAAACTCAAATTCTTATTTTTTAAAACTTGACAAAGTTTCACAAATTTTCACTTTGATTCACATGATTTTTATGTTAAAATCTAAGATATATTGATGGAATATGATTGGAAATAGATTAGAATCACTTACCCAAAGTTTGTAGATGAAAATCCCTTCTCCAAATCGCCTCCTACCAAGTCTAGGGGTTCTAAAATGGGAGAATATGAGATGAAATCCCGACTTCCAGCCCTTATGTTCAGCTGCAGTTATCGCAAACAGGAAAAATTATTTTTCCCATTCAAAACACAATCCACAACACGTCTGCAGAGCCTCTAAATGAAACAGAAGAGTAGTATGAAAGTGCCGATGATAAGTCCCCAGCTATACCTCAAAAGAAATGTACAAGAGAAGCAAAACAACATATGGGACCCTGTAAAGAATAAGGCTCACCAAAATCCGCTGAGTGGAGGCTATGCTGCTATCAGTGATCAGTGTCGCCTGCTGAGGAACCACTTGCATCCATTAAAGATGTAGCACCTCCAGCAAAAAAGGGCGTTAGTACATTTGGAATAGTACTAGTATGTAAAGCTAAATATCCTCTCATGGAATGGAATGCCAACATAAAAGGATGAGAAACATGGAAACAATAAGAAAATTAATAATATTTAAATGCCAAATTAAAACAAAGTAAACCTTCAAAAAAGCATGAATATGTTAAGGTTGGGAGATTCTTAGTATCGACACACCACCATGCACATGGCATGGAGTCCGATCTCCGCTCGATAGGCTAAGCCGTCTCACCCCAATGTATGAGGGTTGACATAGAAACACAATACCACCATGTGCGTGGCGTGGTCTCCAATCTCCGCTTGATCGACTAAGCCGTATCACCACGATGCCATGTGGACTGGCATTGTCTTTTCTAGCTATCATCTTATCCCACTCAAGGGGAATAATATCAACATAATATAACAGGGATTTACCCCTCTATCAACTCCTACACCAGCACGTGTAGTTTCGGGCTTAGGCATTTATAACCAGCCTTCTTCAGTGACATAACGATACTCCCAAAAATATTTATATAAATAAAATATTTTTCTCATAGCTTTCATAGAATCTTCCGTTTCTTCGGCACTCTTGTCCATACATGATAATCTTCATTCTTGGCACGATGGCCATATTTCATATTTTCATTCCTTCACTTTTAGGGATCATCATAAATCATCAACATGAAAAATATTTGAGAATTATGGATTTAAATACATAAGTAATAAGAACCTTGAGCATATTGAATTTCTTCCAAAGGAGAGCATAATGATATGCAATCGAACATGAGCTAAAATTACAAGCATTTGGATAAACTAACCATAGAAGCAATTTGGAACAATAGGAATAGGAACTTGATCAAACCATAATTGAAGTTTACGAGGAATTTGTGAAATCTGATTCCACGGAAGGAGTTTAGCCAACATACCTCGATTGAGCTTTCCTTAGAATTACTACAACATTCCCCTACTCTTAGCAACTTCAATCTATAGAAACATAACCAAATTGAACAATTATTAGGGAGGCGTTCATAGGCTTAGCCATTATTGGCATTTCATCAAACACTAAATGTGCAAATTCGACCACAAGGTTCTATTAATGGAATTCCTTCACCCAACAACCAATTTCAAACAACAATCTACTCACGATAGTTCATCAACCTCCATATCACCTTCATCGATACATGCATGCCAAACGACACACCCCCAAAACAAGAATCACACCTCACGTTCTTCTCATACACCCCAAATTTCGAATTAGAGTGATTTTGGTTTCGGATCACCATCCCATAAGCCCCATAATAATAAAATCAATATTTAAACCCATTACAAACTTTGCATGAAAGCTTAGAGGCGAAAACTTACTCGGTTGGTTGAAGACCTTGTGAGTTTCTCTCTTAAATCTCAAGGTGTGAGCAAGAATTAAAGAGTAGAATGATTGGAGCTCCTCCCCTCACTATCTAGAGTGTTTTCCCCTTATAAAATGAACTGACCCCCCCCCCCACCACACACAAAAATGACCCCCTTAAGGATTATATCAAAATAGAGTCGGGTTAAGAAATTCTTAAAAAAGCTTCCACGAATCAAATCTGCGATTGCGGAATGCCTCACAGAAGGGTTGTGCGGTCCGCGAAATGGTCTCCAAAAATCTATGTTGGCATGTTCAAGTCTGTGACTGATTTTGCGGTCCGTGGATCGATTCTGCGGTCATATATTGGACCCCAGAATCTCCTTCCAAAATTTTCCATGCTGATATACGACGGATATACAGTATGCAAAACAAATTTGCGGTCAAACTATGGATTGCGAAATGACCCTAAAAATTAAGTTTCTCCTTATCCACTCCGTGATGGCTCTGCGATCAGTGGAACAGATCTGTCGTCGCATAATGGACCATAGAAATATCATATTTTGCAAATTTTCTACCAACTCCACAATGTATTGCACAACTCAAAAAGTCTGCACCATGGCGAGCTACCTTTCAAACACATTAGCCTACCTCAGCACCATAAAACCTTAAATCCTTTGCGAACATTGCGGGGTCTTACATTTGTGTGACTAAGGATTCAAGATTTTCCTTGGATTGTGGCAGAGACTTGGAGCATTTTGGTATCATTATCAGTTTTGCAAAGCAGTATTAGAGAGATGGAAAAAATATCTTCAAATTCTTAGCAGGCTTCTTCAGAGCAGGTATTTCGGTTTGAGGCACTATTGGGTGTATAAGATGGGACAAAGTGGCTTACGAGTTTTGGGATGATGAGATTTCATGTTGGGAGCACTTGAGATGAGTTTTTAATTTAGTGTACTGGGAAGGAGTAGTGTTGCCGTAAAGGCGGGTCATGACTAATCAGAAGAAGATGAGTCTGATTAGTAGTGCTTGGATTATCATGGTAATAGGGATGATATGTTCCTTTGGATAATAGGTCTTTAGAGGTGTTTTGTGGTAACACTTTTGGGTTTGGCAGTCTGCGTGACTTGGGTGATTTAGAGGGATTCAGTTCTGATGTCTTAGTTGTGTGCATATAGATTCCAAAGAGCTTGCGATGATTATGACCACGACTTGCTTTAGTGTCTTCTACAAGCATAAATATTTTATTGCTTGTTGTGATTTTCTCCTGAATTAGATTAGTGGAATTCTTGTATTTTTGCATATTAGCATAATAGATGCAGTGAGCTGTGTGGAATAAAAATTGAATGGGCTAGTTTCTGGTTCAATTTTGAAAGGAATGTCATGATTTCTAGACAACGTGAGAGATTTCGGATGATTAAGAGTATGTTAGAACTAGTTTTGTATCGCCTGAGAAAGGTGTGTTTTGTAGAAGATGCATTGTGTATTGATTATGGATGATTGACTAGTACTACATAATTCGCATGGTTGGTAGCCATTGATGTTCATGTTATGCTACTTGTTGCAGAAGGTTATGGGAGTATCTCCCATGGGTTAAATGTGTATGTGTGAGGTGTCAGTCTTAAGTGGGAGAGTAAGATATTGGGTATGGAGATTCTGGTACTCTCACAGTTTGGAGATTTTATTTTTGAGAGGTGGACCATTCCTCTTGTTGCGGACTGTGGAAGTGTGTTCAGGATTTGACAGGTGATTGTATGTGTCATGGATAGGGTCATTGTAGACTTTTGGAAGGCTATTGACCTATTTTGGAATGACCCAGAAAGGTTTGGAGGCCCATTGATAGGCCTAATAAGAATGTGTATTCTACACTGGATTGGATATGTTTATTCAGTGCAAAATTTGTCTATGGATGTGTCATCGGGCATAATGGATGTTATTCATGTCCTGATCTATTTCATGTGTTACTCTCTTATGCTATGATGGGTTGTGAGGCTACTTGATTACTCACATGCATGTTGTGGTTCAATTTAGGCCTTGTGGTGATATTTAAGCGAGATGGCTCTTGATATGTTGATTTGTTTATTGCACCTTAGTCGTGCTTGGCCTTCTCCATAGCGCATATGCTATCCGTCTCCCCATGGTTAATTTTATGCACTTTATGTGCTTGTTGTTGTTACACATGTGATTAGTGAGTATGAGCATTATGGATTGGTGGGTATGCCCACGTGGATTGATATATGTGGATCGAGTTGCATGCCGCAACGGTATTATGTGTGGATCGGGTTGCATGCCACAATGGGGTTATGTTGGATACGATTCCGTGTGCTCATTTGGTGTGTTTTGTTTCTCCCTTGTGGGATGGATTCATATAATTACGCACTTATTTTTGTATATGTTAAACTTGTTGGATAGTTCCCTTATGGTTTTCCTTCCATTTTGATCGTATTCGAGTCAGTCGAGAAGCTTGTGCTGGGTGAGATGAAGTTATTGGATCTGGAATCAGTGATCAGATTTGTATAATGTTTGTTTGGAAGAAGAATGTCACTAATCAGCTAAGAATTTGGCAGTGGTTCTTGTGGGGCGAGAGAACTCCATGACTTGTTGTGTCGATGGGTGATTACGAGTTTTTACACGTTTCTTTCATTATATGCTGTATTGCGAGGTTTGGAACAAGGTTTTATTTGTCATGAGGTATATTACCGGTACTAGGTTTGGTAATGAGCAACTACTGTTGTCGAAAGATATTGCTATGTGCATATGAGCAATGGGGTTTATCGTGTGTTTACATCTTGTGAGTATACTTATGATTTGATACACATTGTTGATATTGATAAAGTGTGTGTGTGTGTATGTATATATATATATATATATATATATATATATATATAATAATCGTGTGTATGAAAAATTCGGAAGTTGGAATTTGGTTCTAAGGATTGTAGGCTAAGGTTGAAGGAAGAATTTTCAGTCAGGATTGTGTTTAAGGGATTATACGGATTGAGGTGACGTGAGATCACCCATGGGTGTGTGTATGATGAGTTATACAGTGATTTGGCGACTTTGGAAGGACTCTTGGCACGTTCGAGGATGGATGTATGTTTAAGAGGGAGGGGGGAATGTAACGACCCGGTCGGTCATTTTGAGATTTAACATTTTGATCAGAAATTTGAGACTTTGAATAGCTTCATATGATGCATTATGACTTCCGTGTATAGTTGGTTTTGATTTTCGAGAGGTTCAGAGTTGATTTTGAAGAGTAATTCTCAATTTGAAAGCTTTAAGTTGGAAGAGTTGACCAAGATTTGACTTTTGAGTAAACTACCTCAGAATTGGGATTTGATGGTTTCAATAGGTTGTATGGTGATTTCGGATTTGGGTATGTGTTCGGATTTGAATTTGGATATTCCTAGAAGGTTTTGGCCCTATTTGTCGATTGTTGTAAATTTGAAGAATTGGAAATTTTATAAGTTTGACTGGAATTTGACTTTGGTGTTATCGGGCTTTGATTGGTGTTCCGGGACTTCTGATAGGTTCATCTAGCTAATTATAACTTGTGTGCAATGTTTGGATGTGATCCGAAAAGTCTAAGTGTGATTCAAACGAGTTCGGCAAATTTTTGAATGTTTAAAGTTAAGCGAATGATTTCGATCTTTGATTCTTGGTTTTGATGTTATTCATAGTGCTTTGAGCATTGGGATAAGTTTGAGTAATGTATTCAGACTTGTTGGTGTGATTGGACGGGGTCCTGAGGGGCTCGGGTGTGTTTCGGGATGGTTTCAGACCATTTCCGTTGAGGTTTTCTTTGTGATGTGATGGTGCATTGCAGTGCATCACGATCGTGGAGCAAGGCTTGCAATTACAAAGAAGAATTTTTGTAGTTTGGAACTTTTTCACCGCGTTCGTGGATGGGGCTCGCGTTCGCGGAGTGTTTGGGATTTTGTCTATCGTGTTCACGCATGTGGCTTCGCATTCACGAAGGCTTGGAGAAGGTCGGGCAGCAGACTAGCGCATTAACGACTGGCCTCTCGCGTTTGCGGAGTAGTGAGGCCAGTTGGCCTTCGCGTTCGTATGACGTCTTCCGCGTTCATGAAGAAGGGGTCAGAGGCAGTGATGGTTTATGCATCGCGATCGCGTTGGCTTTGCCGCGATCACTAAGATTACTGCTGGGCAGAGTATATAAGTTTCCATTTTCGGGATTTTCTTCATTGTTTCATATTTTGAGCCCTAGACTTTGAGAAGAGGAGATTTTTAAGAGCAATTTCACTACTACCTTGAAGGTAAGTGATTTTCCCTTGTATTTGGTTGTATATATTGATTACCCATGGATTTCTACACCTAAAACTTGGAATTTTGAAATAAAATTTGAGGTTCTTGCCTACACTTAAAGAGAATGTATTTTGGGGAGTTGAATAATGATTTCGTCTCGGTTTTGAAAACTAATTATATATTTGGACTCGGCAGGTTATTGGTCATTGCATTTTGTATTGGTTTCGGATTTGGGGAATGCGGGCCCGAATTGACTTTTGTTCACTTTTGGGAATTTCTTCAAAGATTGAAGGTTTACGGATTGGGATCACTTCCTATAGCATTGTTGACTTCCTTGGATGATGTTTGACTTGGATTTGCGCAATTGGAGGGTTAGAGCGGGGTTTTGACGCGATTCGAGGTTGAAGACTAGCCCGTATGAGCTAATTATGTTGTGTAGGCTTGGATATTTCCCCGTTGTCTATGATACGTGTTATATGTTGGAGATGACGTATATGCGAGGTGACGAGCGTATATGCGTGTACTGTGGTTATTCATGATCCGGGTAGATCTTAGGCTATTATATGCCTTGTTTGCTATCATGCCTCTTTGATATCATGTTTTCTCCATTTGTATGACTACGCGAGCTATTATTCATGCTAGAAATCATGTCTAGACTATTTTCTTATCCGTTGAGACATAATAGGGCTATTTTTGCTATTTTGAGCTATTTGCCTTAGCCGTAGTCATATTTTTCAATCATGATATTATATCCACGCGTTATATCTCTGTCTCTGTGCATTTTTTATATGTTATCTCACATGTTGTTAGTGTCCTTCTGTGTGACACGAGTTTGAGCTGAGTTGTGGCACATTGGTATATTCCATGCGGGATATTGATAATAATATTGTAAGATGTTGGCATATCAAGACTTGAAGATATCAATGAATGATTCTAGGCCATAGAGCCATATTGAGCGGATTGATGACTGATCTTGGGCCATAGAGCCATGTTGATATTGATAGTGAGGTGACGTTTGCGTTAGGCCCCATTGTGGGCTGAGTGATATTGATAGTGAGGTGACGCTTGCGTCAGGCCTTATAGAGTGAGAGTGCTGAGAGTATGATTTAGGGGCATTGTGCCAGGCACCATGATGATGTTGAGAGTATGATTGAGGGGTACTAATGCCAGGCACCTATTATGACCCGACCGGTCGTTTTTTGTATTTGAGCCCCCTTTCCCCTTTTGAAGCTTTCCATATGTGCATTTATGATTTTATGACTTGCGGGGATGGTTGGTTTTATTTCGGGAAGGTTTTGGATTGAGTTGGAACAATTGGTTCTTAGCTTGAAAGCTTAAGTTGGAAATGTTGACCGATGTTTGACTTTTGTGAAAAGGACCCCAGAACGGTGTTTTGATGGTTCCAATAGGTTTTTATGGTATTTTGGACTTAGGCATATGTTTGAAATTAGATTCAGAGGTTCCTAGGTGAGTTGGCTCTTTTTGCCAAAAGTTGGCAATTGAAGGTTTAGAAATTTCCTAAGTTTACCACGGTTTGATTTTATGGCTATCGGGTTAGGGGCTTGGAATAGGTCAATTTTGTCATTTGGAACTTGTGTGTAAAGTTTGGTGTCATTCGGAGTTGGTTTGGTAGGAATCAGATGCTTGGTTGTGATTTTAGCGATTCTTGATTTCAGTGTAATTTTCAAGTGTTTTGGTGTCCGATTCGTGATTTCGAATGTTATCTTGGTGTTTTGAGTTCGTGAATGAGTTCGTAGGATGTTTTTAGACTTGTGTGGATGTTTGGTGTGGAGCCCCGGGGGCTCGGATGCGTTTCAGATCATTTGAGTGAGTTTCAATTTTGTTGGTTTTGGGGTTGATGCTGCCGGTCTCGCAAATGCGAGATCAAGTTCGCATTTGTGAGGTAGGTACCGCATTTGTGAGGTTGGCTGGTGCTAGGATATTCGCTTTTGCGAACTTTTGGATCGAATTAGCAATGGGCATCTGGGCAGGGGGTGACCGTAATTGCGATCAAGCGGTCGCTTTTGCGAAGGGTCTGTCTTCGCATTTGCAAAGAGTTTGTCGCTTTTGCGACATTCTCAGGGCTGCTCAGGCGTCAGTTTTGCGATGCCTTTTTTCTCATTTGCAAGGGGTCACATTTGCGATTTACGCAGTTGAACAAATAGTGGGATTTCAGAAATAGTCTCATTTTATCACATTTTTTAGCCCTAGACTCGGTGGGAGGCAATTTTTGTAGGATATTTTCATATAAAGCTATTGGGTAAGTGATTATGGATAAATTTTGATTATATAACATGAGTGTTTATGAATTTTAACATCTAAATCATGAGATTTGAAGAGACATTTTTGGAATTTTTGACTATTGTTTGAAAAATAAGAATTTGAGATTTGAAAGTCAAATTGGACTCGGATTGGAAAACCAAACACATATATGGACTCGTAGGGTTGTTAGTAGTCGAGATCTGCCCTTCGATTTGGGTTTTGACTGGGCAGGCCCGGGGTTGACTTTTTGTTGACTTTTGTAGAATTGTGTAAATATCGTAACTTTATTAATCAAAATTGGTTTCTCTTGCATTGTTTAATATTATTAAGTTGTTTTGGGCTAGATTTGAGCCGAGCGGAGGTGAATTTTTAAGGAAAAGCATTATTAAAGTATTGAATTGGCCTAATTGAGGTAAGTATCCATCCTAACTTTGTGTAGGGGAATTACCCCTTAGGATTTGGTCTAATTTTCATTACTTGTACTATGTGAAACGACATGTACATAAGGTGACGAGTGTGTACTGGTAATTGACCGGATTAGACTTAGGCTATTAATATGACTTGATGTGGAGTTGTTTGTTATATGAAGCATGTTTTATTGTTGATTCACTCCCCGCACCCTTGTGTTATTGTACACATTGTTGTTGATCCATGTGTTATACATTGTTGTGGCTTTGGTATTGTTGTTTGGGCGATGTTGTGGCATATGTGCACGTGTAGTGCATGTTGATTGTTGTGTTGTGAATGAGATGCGCATGCGGCTACATAATTGATGTGATAACTAATGCGCATGCGGTGAGATAAGGGGGTTTATGCACGTTTTGCAAGTAATGGGAAATACTTCATTGTGATGGACACGGGGGGAGATAAGGGGGATTATGCGCGTGTATCTATATAAGGGAAAATATTTCAATATGAAGCTCACACGGCATCATAAGGGTGACTTGTTGATTATGATATGTGGTATTTCAGGGTGATTCTTGTTGTTATTTTTGTGTTGGAACGAGTTGATGATTTGAACATATCATTGTTTTCCTTAAATGATTTCACTATGTGTTTTTACAAGTTGTCAGTTGATTTGCTATGTTATCACCTGCCCTATTCTTTGTTGCCATTTAGTTTTTCATGCTTTTCGTTGTTAGTTTATATCGATATTCTGCACGTGTTATTTGTCTAGTGAGTGTCTTGACTTGAACCTCGTCACTACTCCACCAAGGTTAGTCTTGATACATTCTGGGTACCGATTGTGGTTTACTCACACTATACTTCTGCACATTTTTGTGTAGATCCGGGTACCCCGGATTATGCGGGTCGCTAGAGAGTCGAGCCAGAGTGTGGAGACTTCAAGGTATACTTGCTCTTTCGCTCGCAGGCCTATGAATCACCTTCTATTGTTTCTTTATTACTGTTTATGTATTCCAAATAGTGATGTACACTTCGAGACTTATTATTTACTGCTTGTAGAGATTATAACACCGTATTACCGGGTTTTGGGATGTATGACTGTTGAACTCACTTTACCGCTTTGTAATGACATTTTCCAGTCGTTATTTAATATATAAGTTATTTTGCTCTGTTAATCTCATCATGTGATAGGCTTACCTAGTCTCACAGACTAGGTGACATCACATTTCTTAAGGTGGAATTTTTGGGTCGTGACAAGTTGGTATTAGAGCTCTAGGTTAATAGGTTATACGAGTCATAAGCAAGTTTAGTAGAGTCTTCCGGATCGGTATGGAGACGTCTGTACTTATCTTTGAGAGGCTACGAACTATTAGGAAATTCCACTTCTTTCATTTCTTATCATGCAGATTTATTGATTTCGGAATTTGAGTCTTTGTCTTTTTATTCTCTCATAGATGGTGAGGACACGAGCTTCAGTTACTGATGATGATGCCCTCGGTGTCGATGTTACTAGAGGCCAGGGCAGAGACCAAGGCAAAGGCGAAGCACGTGCTGCAGCGAGGGGTCGTGCTAGGGCTGCGACTAAGGAGCCACCAGTAGTTCCGATTGGGGAGCACGCACATGAGATGCATATTGCTTCCCCTAGACTTCAGGAGCCTTTTAGGGCACTTCCTGAGCACGTTTGGTACCTTGGCTCAGGCAGGATTGATCCCAGTTTCACCAGCTACTCCTCAGGCTGGGGGAGGAGCTCAGACTCCCGTTGCCCGTACTCTAGAGCATCAGGCTCATGTTGATCAGGCTACGGATGTTATGCCGGTGTAGCCTGTGATTGTGGTTCAACCCGAGGTCAGGCCAATGGCGTCAGGGGAGGAGCAGAAGAGCTTAGAGAGGTTCAAGAAGTATCATCCTCCTACTTTCAATGGCGCATGTTATTAGGATGCACATGATTTTCTAGACCAATGTAAAGGTGTTAATCGGGTCGGGGCCGGCCCACAAATAGCCCGGTTCAACCCGGTTCAACTCGGTTTGACCCGGTTCAGCTCGGGTCCGCCCTGTCCTGTAAGGGGTGGGACGAGTTGGCTAGGGTAGAGGGTTGTGCTGGACGGGGGCAGACTTTTTTTTTGTACTTGTGCACTGGAACCCGGCTAGCCCAGTAACCTATTCACGGTTTTTAAGTGGGTTTCATCCCGATTACCATTGCAACTTTTTCTCTTTTTAATTTTTGACCGTTGCCAATGGTCAGAATAAAAAATGACCGTTGGGCAACGGTCATTTTTTGCACCTTTAGTCATTTCGGCCTACCCCTTACTTAAATATCCCCCCACCCCTAATAATTGATAAATTATATTTTTAGCCTTCTAAAAACTATAAATAGCTCCCCTCTTCTTCAATTTTGCTCACAACTTGCTCTCTTCTTCTACTCTAATTCTCTCTCAATTCCCTCTTGATTATTGAATTGCTTATTGCTTTCAAGTTCTCAATTAATTATTATTTTAAGTTTTATCAATTATTTACGGTAGCAACTACAAAATTATAATTATAGAGTGAAGCGTGGTATCATCAAATATCAATTCAAGTGTGATATTAAATTTAGGGCGGCATCCGGACTCCCAGTACACTCGTTCCATCTCTTTCTCTTATTTGGTGTTTATTTTTAAATTATTATTTAGAATTATTAATTAGATTTTTTAAATTAATTTACATAATGAATATATTTAGAGCAGCCATAAAAGCGTGTACTAATAGGGGTGGTACTAGTACGAGTAAAAATACTAAAAGATCAAGAGGTGGTGTTGGTTCTTCTAGTAGCTTTACACATATTTTTGAAAGTTCACCTAAAAATATAAATGTAGATTATGAGCAACTTCAAGAAGATTATGGTATAGATGATAATTTAGATGATATTGAGTCACCTGATAATCTTTAAACACCGCCATCTACACCTGGTACTACTAGTCAAAATACTAGGGGTGGCGGTCGTGGTAATATGGGTAGGCCTCCTCTCCTTGTTAAGAAGAATCGAAGATTAAGAAGTGTTGGCAATTTGTTTAAAAACTAGAAGAAGATAAAAATTATGTAAGATGTACTATTTGTTAGGAAGTTTATAAACATGAGACCAGAGGTAAGCAAGGGGGAGCGGGTCAACTTCGTAGGCACATGGTAGATAACCACCCTATTGTATGTGGTGCTAATGAACAATCTGACCAACAAAAACTTAACCCGGGTACTGGCAGTTTATTGCGTAAATACGATATATTGAAAGATCCGGAAGAATTAGCTAAAATAATTATTTTACGTTGTTTACCTTTTAGCTTTGCCACTTCACCATATCTTGTTACTTATATTCAAAGAATTTATAACCCTTTATTTAAAGGTATTCCTTGGAATACTTGTAGAGCTGATATTTCTAGGCTTTTTGAACAATATAAGACATATATCCGTTATTTGTTCGCTAGTCTTCCTTGTAGAGTTTCTCTTACTTCTGATATTGGTCGTGCTTTTAATGGAAATGATTATTTGACTGTTACATGCTATTGGATAGATGAAAATTTTTGTATGCAAAAATGTATTATTTCTTTTAAATATGATGAAGATAAAAGTCATACTGGTATATTTATAAGTAATACTATCTATGAAGTTTCTATATTTTACAATCTTGAAGAAAAAATTTTGTGTATGTCATTTGATAATGCTTCTAATAATAATACTGTTATTTCACTATTAAAATTACATCTACACCCACCACTTCCTGAATTGTTTTATGTGGGGTGTGCATGTCATATTTATAATTTAATTGTTAAGAGTGGCCTTGAATTATTTAGAAATGAGATCACTTTAGTTAGAAGAGTTGTTGGTGTAATTCAAGAAAATAATAGAAGTTCCAGATTAAATGCATTTAAGGATAAATGTGAACATTGTGGACTAAGACCAAGACTCATGACTGAAGAAATAGTTACTAGGTGGAAATATATGTTATTAAAAATATAGAATGCCTATAACTAAAGTTGCTAATTCTCATTGTACCGATCCTAACCATTTGTTAACAGCTTATACTTGGAATGTCATTGAAGATGTAAAAATTTTACAAAAATTTTATGTAGCTACACTTTAGTTTTATAGGCTTATTATCCTACTATTGCAAATGGTATAGTACATTTAGCTGCAATTTCTCTTTTACTCCATAATTTCAAGAAGAAATAAGTATATAGTTCTGTTGTTGAATCTATACTAGATAAATTTAAGAAATATTTCTATCATATTTCCCCTATTTACCTAATCGGTACTATTTTAAACCCTTCTATCAAAATGGCTACTTGTCGCCAATTAATCACTGCTTCATATGCTTATATGTATATTGGACCAACTGAAACCCATGATATTGACACTTGCATTTCTGATCTACACAATCATTTATAAGCTTTATATAATTATTATGCTAACATTGTTGATGCTTCTTCTGTTGTAGATGCAAATGCAAATATTCCCTCAAGTTCAGTTTCTACATCCGCATCTGGTGCTATGGAGGATAATAATAGTGTTGAAGATTATTTAATTTGGTCTACACTAGGAGAGAATCAACAACCCAACAGCAGAAATATTGATGAACTCCAATTCTACTTACAAAAAAGCAACAGAACCCCGCACAAAGGAATTTCTACCGCTGGCTTGGTGGAAGACCAACTCAAACCAATTTCCTGTTCTTTCGGCCATGGCTCAAGACGTGCTAAATGTGCCGATTTTAATAGTTGCATCAGAGAGCGCATTTTGCCAAGCAAGGCAGCAGCTAGGAGATACCCGTCACTCATTGGGTAGCAATGCTTTGGAAGTTCTAGTCTGCTTCAGAGATTGGATAAGATCAGAACGGCGAAATCAAGGGCGTGAAGGGGTAGGTGACCCAGAGGACCAAGAAATTAGAGATATAATAGTTTATCATTCCGATTCAACCAATGCTAGAAACCAAGAAACTCATGTTGACATGGAAGAACTTATAAAAATGATGTAAAGCATGTGATGTACTCTTTCTTATTTTTTATAATTGTTCTAAACTTTAAATTTGCAAGTTCAAAAATAAAAAAATTCAAAATAGAACTTGCAAAACCTCATGTTGACATGGAAACCAGTAGCCACGCTTGCAGAGAGGTTGTGGCAGTTCGAGCGCACTATTCAGATCATGGAGGACATGTTACATGCCTGTGTTATTGATTTCGGGGGCTCATGGGATCAATTTCTACTACTAGTAGAGTTCTCTTACTACAACAGCTATCAGTCGAGCATCCAGATGGCTCCGTACGAGGCTTGATATGGGAGAGAATGTCGTTCTTTGGTTGGTTGGCTTGAGCTTTGGGAGGCTAGGTCGTTGGGCACTAATTTGGTCTGTGATGCTCTGGTGAAGGTGAAGTTGATTCAAGATCAGGTTCGTATTATGATTTTGGACTTAGGCATATTCTCGAAATTGGATTCGAAGGTTCCTAAGTTGAGTTGGCTCTTTTTATCGAAAGTTGGTAATTTGAAGATTTAGAAATTTTCTAATTTTGACCACGATTTGACTTTATGGCTATTGGGTTCAGATATGGGATTTGTGACTTGAAATAAGTCTGTTTTATCATTTGGTACTTGTGTGTAAAGTTTGGTGTCATTCCGAGTTAGTTTGGTAGGAATCAGACGCTTGGTTGTGATTTTAGTGATTCTTGAGTTTATTATAATATTCATGTGTTTTGGTGTTCGATTCATGGTTCCAGATGCTATCTTGGTGTTTTGAGTTGGGGAGCAAGTTCGTATGATTGTTTTAGACTTGTGTGAATATTTGGTGTGGAGCCCCGGGGCTTGGGTGAGTTTCGGACGCGTTTCAGATCATTTGAGAAGAGTTTCAGTTTTTGCTGGTTTTTGGGCTGATGCTGAAGGTTTCTCAAATGTGAGATCATGTTCACATTTGCGGACCTCAAGTTTGTGAGGTGTGTGCCGCATTTGCAATGTTAGCTTTTGTTTGGATGTTGGCTTTTGTGAACTTTTGGATCGCATTTGCGATGGGCATCTGAGCAGGGGGTGACAGCAATTGCGATCAAACGGTCGCTTTTGTGAAGGGTCTGTCTTCGCATTTGCGAAGAGTTTGTCGCTTTTGCGATATTATCAGGGTTTCTTAGGTGTCGCTTTTGTGATACCTTTTTCGCATTTGCGAGGGGTCGCATTTGCGAACCCAGGTCACATTTGGAACTTCTGCAGCTGAACAAATAGTGGGATTTTAGGACTTAGTCTCATTTTATCACATTTTTGAGCCCTAGACTCGGTGGGAGGCGATTTTAGGAGGAGATTTTCATACAAAGCTATTGGGTAAGTGATTTTGACTCAATTTTGATTATATAACATGATTGTTTATGATATTTAACATCTAAATCATGAGATTTGAAGAGAATGTTTGGGGATTTTTTACTATGTTTTGAAAAAATAAATATTTGAGATTTGGGAGTCGAATTAGACTTGGATTTGAAAACCAAACACATATATGAACTCATGGGGTTACGGGTAGTAGAGATCTACCCTTCGACTCGGGTTTTGACTAGGCGGGCCCTGGGTTGAATTTTTGTTGACTTTTGGAGAATCGTGTAAAGATTGTAACTTATTAATCGAAATTGGTTTCTCTTGCATTGTTTGATAATATTAAGTCATTTTTTGGCTAGATTTGAGCCTAGCGAAGGTCAATTTTAAGGGAAAAGCATTTTTAGAGTATTGAATTGGCCTAATTGAGGTAAGTATCTTGCCCAACTTTATGTGAGGGAATTACCCCTTGGGAGTTGGTCTTATTTGCATTATTTGTACTATGTAAAACGACGTGTGCATAAGGTGACGAGTGTGTACACGGGCGTATGTGTAGTAATTGACTTGATTAAACATTATGCTATTCATATGCCTTTATTTGGAGTTGTTTGTCATATGAAGCATATTTTATTGTTGATTCACTCCACGCACCCTTGTGTTATTATTGTGATTCATGTACACACTAGTGTTGAGTCATGGGCTATACATTATTGTGGCTTTGGTATTGTTGTTTGGGCGATGTTGTGGCATATGTGCACGTGTAGTGAAAGTTGATTGTTGTGTTGTGAATGAGATGTGCATGCAACAACATAAGGGTGGTGATAATTGATGCACATGTGGCGAGATAAAGCGGCTTATGCACGTGTTGCAAGTAACGAGAAATACTTCATTGTGATGCGCACGCAGAGAGATAAGGGGGCTTATGCGCATGTAGCTATATAAAGAAAAATATTTCAATGTGAAGCTCACGCGGTGTCATAAAGGTGACTTGTTGATTATGATATGTGGTATTTCGGGGTGATTCTTGTTGTTATTTTTGTGTTGGAACGAGTTGATGATTTGAATATATCATTGTTTTTCTTAAATGATTTCAGTTTGTGCTTTTACTAGTTGTTGGTTAATTTGTCGTGTTATCACCTGCCCTATTCTTTGTTTCCATTTATTTTTTCATGCTTTCCGTTGTTAGTTTTATATTGATATTCCATAGGTTATTTGTCTAGTGAGTGTCTTGACTTGAACCTCGTCACTACTCCACCGAGGTTAGTCTTGATACTTGCTGGGTACCGATTGTGGTATACTTATACTACGCTTCTGCTTATTTTTGTGCAGATCCAGGTACCTCGGATCATTCGGGTCGCTAGAGAGTCGAGCCAAAGCTGTGGAAACTTCAAGGTACACCTGTTGTTTCGCTCGCAGGCCACAGAGTCACCATCTATTGTTTCTTTATTACTGTTTATGTATTCCAAACAGTGATGTACACTTTGAGACTTATTATTCTTGTAGAGCTTATGACACCATATTACCTGGTTTTGGGATGTATGATTGTTGAACTCACTTTACAATTATGTTATGGCATTTTCAAGTTTTAATTTAAAAGTTAAGTTGTTTTACTCTGTTAATCTCATCATGTGATAGGCTTACCTAGTCTTAGAGACTAGGTGCCATCACGATCCTTAAGGTAGGATTTTTAAGTCGTGACAACACCATGAATGTGCTAAGATTGTGTATACTTGATGATTAAACTGTAATATTGTTGATTTGGAATGTATATTTGACATGCAGGCATAGAGTTGTATTTTCCTTATGCTAATTGGTATTTGATGTCGCTACTTGATGTTTAGAGCTTTAAATCACAGCTTACCTTGATAAATCTCTATCTAAATGGTTTCCATGGAATAGTTGATGCCTTGACTAATATTCCAAAAAAATGCATGCCTATTTATCCTTTTATTGTGTTAGAGTTCAACCTATAATTATTTGAGCTCATTTTCCCTATATGCCACTAATTAGCTGTTGTTGTTATTGTTGTTGGCTGTGCAAAGTGATCGTCTGACTTTGCCAACCCCACCACTACTTTCTCCAAGGTTAGGCTTGCTACTTATTGAGTACATGGGATCGGTTGTACTCATACTACACTCTGCACTTTGTGTGTAGATTCAGATGATGTTGATAGCGGTGGTAGCTAGTGAGTTGTTTATCTGGATTTGCTTGGTGATTTTGAGGTTGCACTGCAGTTTTATGCGCATGCTTTGAAGTCCCCACCTTTATCTATTGTACTACTGTTTAGTCATTCAGATAGTATTGTATTTTGTTCAGACATTGTATTTGGTATTCTATAGAGCTCGTGCACTCGATGAAACTAGATTTTTGGAGTGGTTTTCAGTTGTTTTGTCATTATGACCTTAGTATTTATGTCATTCCGCTATTGAGACTATTTCTTATCATTGTTGAAGTTTATTTCCACATATTTGTTGTTGGCTTGCCTAGCAAGCGGTGTTAGGTGCCATCACGGCTCTGGTGAGATTTTGGATCGTAACACATATACTCTTAGCAATAACTTCTGATCACAATAGCTATTCATTACAAAACCTAGTACAAGTAATATACCTCATATCAAATAAAACCTTGTTCCAAACCTTCACCACACTGCTAGTAATGAAAGAAACATGTAGAAACTCATAACCACTCCTCAAATCAATAAGTCGTGGAGTTGTCTCACCCGACAATAACCATCGCCAAATTCTAAGCTGACTTAATGGCATTCTTCTTCCAAACATACCTTATCCCAATCTGATTGCACAAATTCCAGGTTCAATAACCTCTTCTCATCCAGCACAAGCTGCTCGACTAGCATGCCAAATCAAATGCCATCTAAAACCTCATATGACGTGATACATGTGCCAAACAAGCCGCAGTTCGAATGTAGCCAAAGGTGGAAAGAGAACCAAAAGCACAAGGAGACGTATCCTAACATAGCATCATTGCAGCGTGCAACCCGATCCAACATATCAATCCACATGGGAATATTCACTGAGCCATAATTCTCATGCTCACCAAACACACGTGTATCAACATTAAGCACGCAAAGTGCATGCACATAACCATGGAGAGACGGATAGCATAATACGCTACGAAAAAGGAAAGCACAATTACGGTGTTGTTCATACTCAATTTTGCCCTCATGGTTCTTATTTAGCCTTTGTGGATTGGTATATTTTATAATATATTTCTAAGTATTATTTATAAGATATTTAACTGCATTATTACTGTCACGACCCAAACTAACCAGGGTCGACTGGAATTTGACTTTGGTGTTATCGAGATTTGATTGGTATTTTGGGACTTCCGATAGGTTCATCTGGCTAATTATAACTTGTGTGCAATGTTTGGATGTGATCCGGAAAGTCTAAGTGTGATTCAAACGAGTTTGGCAAATTTTTTAATGTTTGAAGTTAAGCGAATGACTTCGATCTTTGATTCTTGGTTTTGATGTTATTTGTAGTGCTTTGAGCATTGGGATAAGTTTGGGTAATGTATTCGGACTTGTTGGTATGATTAGATGGGGTCTGAGGGGCTCGGGTGTGTTTCAGGATGGTTTCAGACCATTTCCGTTGAGGTTTTCTTTGTGATGTGATGGTGTATTGTAGTGCATCACGATCGTGGAGCAAGGCTTGCGATTAGAAAGAAGAATTTTGGTAGTTTGGAACTTTTTCATCGCGTTCGTGGAAGGGGATCGCGTTCGCGGAGTGTTCGGGATGTTGTCTATCGCGTTCCCGCATGTAGCTTCGTATTCACGAAGACTTGGAGGAGGACGGGCAACAGACTAGTGCATTAGCGACTAGCCTCTCGCATTTGCGGAGTAGTGAGGCCAGTTGGCCTTCGCGTTCGCATGACTTTTGTCGCGTTCATGAAGAAGGGGTCAGAGGCAGTGATAGTTTATGCATCCGCGATCGCGTTGGCTTTGCCGCGGTCACTAAGAATATTGATAGGCAGAGTATATAAGTTTCCGTTTTTGGGATTTTACTCATTGTTTCATATTTTGAGCCCTAGACTTTGAGAAGAGGAGATTTTGAAGAGCAATTTCACTACTACCTTGGAGGTAAGTGATTTTCCCTTGGATTTGGTTGTATATATTGATTACCCATGGATTTCTACACCTTAAACTTGGAATTTTTAAATAGAATTTGGGGTTCTTGCCTACACTTAAAGAGAGTCTATTTTGGGGAGTTGAGAAATGATTTGGTCTCGGTTTTGAAAACTAATTATATATTTGGACTCGGCAAGTTATTGGTCATCGAATTTTGTATTGGTTTCGGATTTGGGGAACGCGTGCCCGAATTGACTTTTGTTGACTTTTGGGAATTTCTTCAAAGATCGAAGGTTTACGGATTGGGATCACTTCCTATAGCATTGTTGACTTCCTTGGATGATATTTGCCATGGATTTGCGCAATTGGAGGGTTAGAGCAAGGTTTTGATGCGATTCGAGGTTGAAGACTAGCCCGTATGAGGTAATTATCTTGTGTAGGCTTGGATTAAGAGTATTTCCCCATTGTCTATGATACGTGTTATATGTTGGGGATGACGTATATGCTAGATGACGAGCGTATATGCGTGTACCGTGGTTATTCATGATCCGGGTTGATCTTAGGGTATTATATGCCTTATTTGCTATCATGCCTCTTTGATATCGTGTTTTATCCATTTGTATGACTACGTGAGCTATTCATGCTAGAAATCATGTGTCGGATATTTGCTTATCCGTTGAGACATAATAGGGCTATTTTTGTTATTTTGAGCTATTTGCCTTAGCCGTAGTTATATATTTCAATCATGATATTATATTTGCGCGTTATATCTCTGTCTCTGTGTAATATTTATATGTTATCTCACATGTTTATAGTGTCCTTGTATGTGACACGAGTTTGAGCTGAGTTATCGCACATTGGTATATTCCATGCGGGATACTGATAATAATATTGTGAGATGTTGGCATATCAAGACTTGAAGAGATTAATGAATGATTCTAGGCCATAGAGCCATATTGAGCGGATTGATGACTGATCTTGGGCCATAGAGCCATGTTGATATTGATAGTGAGGTGACGTTTGCATTAGGCCCCATTGTGGGCTGAGTGATATTGATAGTGAAGTGACGCTTGCGTCAGGCCTTATAGAGTAAGAGTGCTGAGAGTATGATTCAGGGGCATTGTGCCAGGCACCGTGATGATGTTGAGAGTATGATTTAGGGGTACTTCTGCCAGGCACTTGTAACATCCCGACCGGTCATTTTTTATATTTGAGCCCCCTTTTCCCTTTTGAAGCTTTCCGTATGTGCATTTATGGTTTTATGACTTGCGGGGATGGTTGGTTTTATTTCGTGGAGGATTTGGATTGATTTGGAACAATTGGTTCTTAGCTTGGAAGCTTAAGTTGGAAATGTTGACCGAGGTTTGACTTTTTTGAAAAGGACCCCCATAATGGTATTTTGATGGTTCCAATAGGTTTTTATGGTGATTTTGGACTTAGGCATATGCTTCAAATTAGATTCAGAGGTTCCTAGGTTGAGTTGGCTCTTTTTGCCAAAAGTTGGCAATTTGAAGGTTTAGAAATTTCCTAAGATTACCACGGATTGATTTTGTTGCTATCGGGTTCGGGACTTGGAATAGGTCCATTTTGTCATTTGGAACTTGTGTGTAAAGTTTGGTGTCATTCCGAGTTGGTTTGGTAGGAATCATACGCTTGGTTGTAATTTTAGCGATTCTTGAGTTCATTGTAATTTTCATGTGTTTTGGTGTCCGATTCGTGGTTTTGGATGTTATCTTGGTGTTTTGAGTTCGTGAGTGATTTAGTATAATGTTTTTAGACTTGTGTGGATGTTTGGTGTGGAGCCCCGGGGGATCGGTTGAGTTTCAGACGCGTTTCAGATCATTTGAGTGAGTTTCAGTTTGTTGGTTTTTGGGTTGATGCTGCAGGTCTCGCAAATGCGAGATCAAGTTTGCATTTGCTAACCTTGCATTTGTGAGGTAGGTACCTCATGTGCAAGATTGGCTGGTGCTAGGATGTTCGCTTTTGCGAACTTTTGGATCGAATTAGCAATGGGCATATGGGCAGGGGGTGACCGTAATTGCGATTAAGCGGTCGCTTTTGCGAAGGGTCTGTCTTCGCATTTGCAAAGAGTTTGTCGCTTTTGTGACATTCTCTGGGCAGCTCAGGCGTCAGTTTTGCGATGCCTTTTTTCGCGTTTGAAATGGGTCACATTTGCGATTTATGCAGTTGAACAAATAGAGGAATTTCGGGACATAGTCTCATTTTATCACATTTTTTAGCCCTAGATTCGGTGGGAGGCAATTTTGGTAGGATATTTTCATATAAAGCTATTGGGTAAGTGATTTTGGATCAATTTTGATTATATAACATGAGTGTTTATGAATTTTAACATCTAAATCATGAGATTTGAAGAGAAATTTTGGGGATTTTTGACTATTGTTTGAAAAATGAAAATTTGAGATTTGAGAGTCGAATTGGACTCAGATGGGAAAACCAAACACATATATAGACTCATAGGGTTGTTAGTAGTCGAGATCGGCCCTTCGACTTGGGTTTTGATCGGGCAAGCCCGGGGTTGACTTTTTGTTGACTTTTATAGAATTGTGTAAAGATCGTAACTTTATTAATCAAAATTGGTTTCTCTTGCATTGTTTGATATTATTAAGTAGTTTTTGGCTAGATTTGAGCCGAGCGGAGGTGAATTTTAAAGGAAAAGCATTATTAAAGTATTGAATTGGCCTAATTGAGTGTCACGACTCAATTCCATTTTAGGCCGTGATGGCGCCCAACACAATTGCCAGGCAAGCCAACAGTGAACAATCCAGTCATTTTCCCATTTTAATAAGTTTTCCCCAAGTAAATAACTTTCCTTAATTTACCAGGTTTAGTAAGAAACAGATTGAAATAAATAAAACGAAAATAGCGGAATGTATTTATGGCCATGGGAATAAAACCAAAATCATAAGTCTACCAGTGTGTGCCAAGATCTGGTGTCACAAGTGTGTGGGCTACTAGTAGAATATACAAAAGATCTCTACTCTACTGTCTGAAATAGAATAGACAGAAAATAAATCAAAAGAGAGATTCCGGCTGCTGCTGAATGGATCGAGAGTGCAGCTCACCGTGTGGTCTCGGACCAAAAGTCAAGCGTGCGCGCCGAGCTGATAACCAGATGCACCTGCCTCAGATCCTACACATCAAGTGCAGAAGTGTAGCGTGAGTGCATAAACAACATGTACCCAGTAAGTATCTAGTCTAACCTCGAAGAAGTAGTGACGAGGGGTCGACTTCGACACTTACTATGGGCCAAAAATATAATAGTATGAAGTTCTAATTAAACATGATATATAAACTGATAATAGAACTCAAAGCAGGAAAAAAATAAGTAAACAATCCTTTCATTTCAAGTAAGAACCAAGTCATTTCTCTCGTCTAATCCTTTCACCTTTCAAGTCCATGGAACAATATTAAATAAAAAAAGGGGCTCCAATATCTTTATTCACGAATTATGCCGAGGACGTACGACCCGATTCAAATATACATATAAATATACTGTGCACTGCCGAGCATCGAACGACCCAAACCATAAATACATCAATTAATATGCCGAGGTGAACGGCCCGCTCCCATGAGAGTAGTGGAAATTTACCCCGCTCACGGAATATAATTGAGAAGCGGTTGAATATAGATTTTTCTCAAGTTATCATAATATTTCTCAATTCTTTTCAAAAATAAGAAATTCAGCTAGGAATCTTTAAAATATTGAAATCTTCAACCTCCACTTTAATTCAAACAATTAGTAAACATAAACAAGCAACGATATCACCAGAAACATGGTGTAAGCCTAAATCTACCTGGGCATAAGCATGAATAGTAGCTACGCACGGACTCTCGTCACTTCGTACGTATGTAGCCCCATAAATAGTAGTACATAATGATTAAATTCACCTATGGGGTTAATTTCCTCTTACAAGGTTAGAAAAGAGACTTACCTCGTTTCAAGGCCTACTTCTCGGTCCAAGAATGTGCTCACACCCTCAATTCGGTGCCGAATCAACCCAAAACTAATCAAATAGTATATAAACTAATCAATACATGCTCAAAACTTTGCAAAATTCCTAAAATTCACCCCGGGCCCACGTGCCCGGATTCTGAAATTTTTTGAAGAAAGTTGTTACCTATAACCTCATGAACTCAAATATATAATTTTTACTAAATTCCATAACAAATTCCGTGGTTAAATCTTATTTTTGTCAAAAACCTAGGTTTTCACCTAAACCCAAAATTTTCACTAATTTACATGTTATAATCTACCCATAAATTATGTATTTAACACACATTGTATAGAAATTACTTACTTCAAAGTGCTTGATGAAATCCCCTCTCTAAGAGCTCCAAGAATCGCCCAACAATGAAAGAAAATGAGCCAAAATGACTAAGTCTCGTTTTAAAAGAGACCTCACTGCCTCCATCGATCTCGCACCTACGGTCGCAGGTTTGCACCTGCGTTGTCGCTTCTGCGAACAAAAGTCTGCTTCTGCGGAAGTGCCCAGGCAGGCTGGCTCCGCTTCTGCAGACGGGGACCCGCTTCTGCGGAGGTTGGGGCGCACCTGTGGATCCTGGGCTACTCTTCCTTGGCCGCTTCTGCGAGCTCACACCTGCGGCTGGCCAAGCACATAAGCGATTATGACAGCAGCTGGGAGCTTCAGCTGTTGCTCCCAATCTCCAACTTGGTCCGAGCCTCGTCCGATTGACACTCGGGGCCACCGGGGCCTCGCTCGAACATACCAACAAGCTTGGAATCTTAAAATGGACTCGCTCGAACTCTCGGAAAGCCCGAAACAAACATTAAAACTAAGAATTACACTCCAAAACCAATTGAATCAAACTTATGAACTTTAAGTTCTTACATTTACTCCCAATGCGCCGAAACGTACTTAAACTACTCGGAATGACACCAAATTTTGCGTGCAAGTCTGAAATGATATTACAGAACTATTCCTAGTCTCGAAATTCCATTTGGACCTCGATATCACCAAAACCCGCTCCAAACCAAATTTAAAGAACTTCTAAAACCTTCAAGGACAAACTTAAACTATTAAGAGCCGAAACGCTCCCGGGTCATCCAAAAAACGATACGAACACAAGCCCAAGTTTGAAATCATCATACGAACCTAGTGGAACCATCAAATCTCGATTCTGAGGTCGTTTACTCAAAACGTTGACCGAAGTCAAACTTAGCCTCTTTAACCAACCTTAAGGAATCAGGTGTTCCGATTTCAACCCGAACTCTTCCAAATCCCAAACTAACCATCCCCGCATGTTATAAAACATTAAAAGCACGTACGAGAAGTCGTATTTACGGGAACGGGGTTCTAGAAAGCAAAATGACCGGTCGGGTCGTTACATTCTCCAACTCTTAAACAAACGTTCGTCCTCGAACGGGTTCAGAATCATACCCGGAGTGCTGAATAAGTGTGGATATCTGCTCCGCATGTCCTCATCGGACTACCAAGTTGCCTCCTCGCCTGGTTGGCCCCTCCACAGGACTTTTACCGCAGAAATTTTCTTGGACCTCAACTGGCGAACCTGCCTATCCACAATGGCAACTGGATCCTCCTCATAACCCAGGATCTCATCTAACTGAATCGTGCTGAAGTCTAACACATGTGACAAGTCGGCATGATAGCTTTGGAGCATAGACACACGGAAAATTGGATGAACTCCCGATAGACTGGGAGGCAAAGCAAGCTCATAAGCAACCTCCCCAACTCGTCTCAACACCTCAAATGGGCCTATAAAGCTTGGGCTCAACTAGCCCTTCTTCCCGAATCTCATAATCCCCTTCATCGGCGAGACCTTCAAGAGAACCTTCTCGCCCACCATAAATGATAAATCATGCGCCTTCTGATCCGCACAACTCTTCTGTCTAGACTGTGCTGTGCGAAGTCGCTCCTGAATCAACTTTACCTTTTCCAAGGCATCCTTTACCAAATTAGTACCATATAACTTAGCCTCACCGGGCTCAAACCATCCGATGGGAGAACGACATCGCCGATCATATAAAGCCTCAAATGGAGCCATCTCGATGCTGGACTGATAATGGTTGTTGTAAGCACACTCATCCAAAGGCAAGAACCGATCCCACTAGCCCCAAAGTCAATCACACATGCCCTGAGCATGTCCTCCAAGATCTGAACTGTCCGCTCTGACTGCCCGTCAGTCTGTGGATGAAATGCGGTGCTGAGCTCTACACGGGTCCCCAACTCACTCTGTACTGCTCTCCAGAAATGCGAAGTAAATTGAGGACATCTATCTGATATGATGGATACAGGCACACCATGCAACCGAACTATCCCCTAGATATAAATCTGGGCCAATCTCTCTGAAGTATACGTAGTCATCATAGGAATGAAATGTGCGGACTTGGTCAATCGGTCTACAATGACCCAAACTGCATCAAACTTCTACAAGGTCCACGACAACCCAACTACGAAGTCCATAGTAATGCACTCCCACTTCCACTCAGGTATAGTCATCTGCTAGAGTAGGCCTCCTAGCCTCTAGTGCTCATACTTAACCTACTGGAAATTTAGGAATCTGGCTACATACTCAACTATGCCTTTCTTTATCCGCCGCTACCAATAATGTTGCCTCAAGGTCACGGTACATCTTCGTAGCACCTGGATGAATGGAATATCGAGAACTGTGCGCCTCTTCTAGAATCCTCTCCCTCAAGCCATCAACATTTGGAACACATAGACGACCCTGGAGTCGCAGAACACCATCCTCGCCGATATAAACCTCTTTGGCACTACCCTGTAGTACCGTCTCTCTGAGGATCGTCAAGTGCGGATCATCAAACTGTCGAGCCTTGATCTGCTTCAATAGTGAAGACTAGGAAACGATGAATGCAAGAACTCGGCTGGGCTCTAAAATATCCAACCTCACAAGTCTGTTAGCCAAAGACTGAATGTCCAAGGCTAGTGGTCTCTCCTCCGCTGAAATGAATGCCAAGCTACCCATACTCTCTGCCTTCCTGCTCAAGGCATCCGCGACCACATTCGCCTTGTCTGGATGATAAAGAATGGTGAGGTCATAATCCTTTAGTAACTCAACCCACCTACACTGCCTCAAATTGAGATCCCTTTGCTTGAACAAATGCTGCAGGCTGCGATGATCAGTGTAAACCTCACAGGACACCCCATAAAGATAATGCCTCCATGTCACGCCCCAACCTCGGAGAGCGCGACCGATGCTCAACCGAGTGGACCCGGTCGAGCAAGCCTGCTAGACACTATCTACCCGACTCACCTATGATCCAGAGAAGACATGCTCTCATTAGTTAGGCAGTAGAAAGTTCATACATTTATACATTACTAAGTCGTTTAATTTTGTTACATCATTGTTAAGTTTCAAAATACATAGATCCATATGACTGAGTGGAACAAGATCCCAAAACACAACATGATCTGTTGACCTTTCTAACACCCATATACAACCCACATAGTATCTACGGAGCCTCTAAAGATACAAAAGAGAGTAAAGATGGTGTCGGCAATAAGGCCCCAGCTATACCTCAAAAAGTGACCACAATATAAACAAAAGGTACAATACATGACCCCGGAATGAAATGGGGCTCACCGAGTCCGCTGAGAAGAGGATGCAGCACTATCTGTGATCAACACTATCTGCTATGGAACCACCTGGATCCATTCAAAGATGCAGTGTCCTCGGCAAAAGGGACGTTAGTACTGTCGAATAGTACTGGTATGTAAAACTAAAATACTGTCTCAATAGAATGAACAATAACATAGGGGGAAACAGTCAAGAATGCAATATGAGCTTTAAATAACACTAAAACATCAATTTAAGGATCACATAGATGTTTAAGTCAATTCCCGCATTATTAGGATGGATGGTTTTTAGTGCCAGTATGCCACAATCCACAATACCACCGTGTTCTTTCACGGAGTCCGATCTCGGCCCGATCGGCTAGGCCATCTCATTTGAGACATCAACCATATTCACAATTTCATCCACAATACCACCGTGTTCTTATACGGAGTCCGATCTCGGCCCGATCGGCTAAGGCATATCATTCGAGACATCACCTCTTTTCAATCAGTCATCTCACTTCATATTTCTTTCACATCTTTTCAATTCATTGGCACTAGTGACAACAATTATAAAGTCATTCTTTGCACTTGGCCGAAATTAATAATTACAGTTCCCCTTTCCACATTCCAACATCATTACCATTATCAACAACAATAAGGCTTCCCATTCAAGACTAATTCACATATGAGCAATTTGGGAATCTTAGGCACATAAAGGCTTTTCATACAATTTGGCATAATAACCTTTGTTCGATCTTGACATAAAGTATTAACATTTTTAACACATATTCCATATTTTGAACACATCCTCAAATGGAAAAATGACATGATAAAGAATTTAGAATAAATATTGAACATACATCCTTCAACACAACCACATTAGAAATAGCCAATACTATAATGATCAATTTGGGACTTACACCAATTACTTGAACACCGTGGGATTCGATTCTAAGAAGAAGGGGTTTAGACAACATACCTTAATTGAGCCTCCTTTAAACTCTAAGATGTTCCGGAATATTAGCAACTTCAATCTATTTTAGCAACATAGCAAAAATTGAGCCAAAAATTAGGAAAACGATCATGATTTTAGCTCACTTGAGTATTTTATCAAACACTATGTGTGTATTAAGGTTCCATGGCCCTTTTATGAAAGACTTAACCATCCCACACCCCATTGTTTTCTATCTTTAACTCACGACGTCCCCACGTACCTTAAGAATACATGCATACAAGGTAAGCACTCCCATCCCTATGAACTACCTTACTAATTGCCCATTCTGATTATATTTCGAATTTAAGAGCTTGGTGATAGAATCTTACCTCTTAGGATGAAGACCTAGGGTGCTTCTCTTGATAATCTTCAAAGGTGTAAGCAAGAATTGAAGAGAAATTTTTGATGAGGATCACTTTCTCCCTCTAGGACTCTCTCTCTCACTCCAAAGATATCAGAAAATAAGCTCAAAATGGTCTGTGGGATGTGTTTTAACGGAATAGGATCGGGTTTAAAAACCCCAAAAATGAAGCTCCGGAACAAGTTATGTGGTCGCATATGCGACCGCATAATGATTATGCGGTCCGTGAAATGACCGTGAAAGGTGGCTCTAGGAACTAGGCTGGCCTGCTTCACTCTGCGGCCGTTATGCGGCCCGCAGACCTGTTCTGCGGTCGCATAATGCGCCGCAGAACCTCCCTCCGCAAAAGTCTAAGGATGACTATGAGACTAAAGTGCGGCCCGCGAAAAGGTTATGCGGTCGCATAATTGGCCACGAAATTGACATAAAAAATGCCCCAGAAAACTGCCTCACTCTGCGACCGTTCTGTGGTCTGCAGAGTGGTTCTGCGGCCGCAAAAAAGCCTACTTCTGCCCAACATTTTCCTTCAACTCCCCAGGCACTGTTCAATCCAAAAATTTCGAACCGCAGCTCGTAAGCTCGCCGCGAAGAAATTTTACTACTATTAACCTCTACTACTTCTGCATCACGGAATCTGGGTTTTTAGGAAATATTTTGACGGGGCCTTACACCCCAGATCTTAAGAGCATGAACAATCGCGGCCAACTCCAAATCATGCACATGATAATTCTTCTCATGGGGCTTCATCTGACGTGAAGCATATGCAATAACTTGCCCTTCCTACATCAATACACAACCCAAGCCAATGCGTGAAACATTGCAATACACAGTATACATCCCTGAACCGAAAGGCAACACTAGAACTGGTGCTGTAGTCAAAGCTGTCTTGAGCTTCTGGAAGCTCATCTCACAATCATCGGACCAACAAAACTGAGCACACTTCTGGGTCAATCTAGTCAAAGGTGCTGCAATAGATGAGAAGCCCTCCACGAACCGACGATAATAACCTGCTAACCCCAAGAAGCTCCTGATCTCAGTCGCCAATGTAGGACGAGGCCAACTCTGAACTGCCTCAATCTTCTTAAGATCCACCTTATTACCCTCGCCTGATACAACATGCCCCAAGAATGCCACAGAATCTAACCATAACTCACACTTGGAGAACCTAGCATATAGCTGTTGTTCCCGCAAGGTCTGAAGTACCACTCTCAAGTGCTGCTCGTGCTCCTCCATACTACGTGAGTAAATCAAAATGTCATCAATGAAGACAATGAAAAATGAATCAATATAAGGCATGAACACCATGTTCATCAAGTCCATAAATGCTGCTGGGGCATTAGTCAAGCCGAAGGACATTGCCATAAACTAATAATGGCCATATCTAGTATGGAAAGCAGTCTTCGAAACATCCGAGTCTCGAATCTTAAATTGATGGTACCCCGACCTCAAGTCGATCTTAGAGAACACCCTAGCACCCTGCAACTGGTCAAAAAAAAATTGTCAATATGCGGCAGTGGGTACTTGTTCTTGATGGTAACTTTGTTCAACTGGCGATAATCAATGCACATCCGCATATTCTCATCTTTCTTCTTCACAAATAGCACTTGGGCACCCCAAGGTGATACACTTGGCCTGACGAACCCCTTTGATAGCAACTCCTCAAGCTGCTCCTTCAACTCTTTCAGAGCCATATGGTATGGTGGGATAGATATAGGCTGGGTACCTGGAGCCAAGTCAATACAGAAGTCGATATCATGATTTGGTGGCATGCCTGGAAGATCAGAAGCAAACATATCGGAGAACTCCTGGGCTACTGGTACTGAATCAATCGTCGGAAACTCTGCAGTAGTATCCTGAACACAGGCTAGATAAGCCAAACAACCCTTATCGACCATGTGTCGAGCCTTCATAAAAGAGATAACCTAACTAGGTGTACTGACGAATGAACCCTTCCACTCAAATCTAGGCAACTCTAGCATCGCTAAGGTAATAGTGTTGGCATGGTAATCAAGGATGGAGTGATATGGGGATAGCCGGTCCATGCCCAGGATGACCTCAAAGTCGGTCATATCAAGCAACAGAAGATCCGCTCTAGTCTCGTATCCATAGAATGTGACCATGATAGATCTGATCCACAACAATAGGATCACCCACAGGAGTGGACACATAAACAGGAGTACCCAAGGACTCACGAGGAGTATCCAGAAAATGAGCGAATAGAGATGACACATACGAATAGGTAGACCCTAGATCAACTAGTACTGAAGCTCCCATACCGCAGACATAAATAATACATGTGATCACGATATCCGAGGCCACTACATCTGATCTGGATGAAAAAGCATAGAATCTGGATGGAGCACCACTTGTCCGGCCCCCGCCTGCCTGACCTCCACCTCTGGGACGGCCCCTACCCACCTGCCCTCCGCCTCTGGGTGGCCGGATGGCTGGTGCGGCTACTGGTGCTATAATCATGGGCTGCTGACCCTGCTGCACTGCTTTGCCTCGAAGTCTGGGGCAATGTATCTTCATGTGACTAGGATCTCCGCACTCATAACAACCTCTCAGAGAGGTGAACTGCTACCCAGAAGTCTGACCCTGACGGCCCGAATACCCACCGGGAGAACCCTGAAGAGCGGGTGAGCAGTATGAACTCTCTGGCATGGCACTAGAAGAACCCTGATGACCGGAGTACCCACTGGAAGAACCCTGAATAGCTGGAGGGCAGTAAGAACTCTCCGGCATAGCACTGAAGTAGGGTCATATTGGAACACCCCGAGGAGGTGATGGTGCTAAATATGGGGGCCTGCTGGGCTGACCCCTCCCAAAATGACCTCTGCCCCCAGCTGGGGCACCTCTGAACTCTCCAGAAAAAGGGGACCTCTTATCCCGCTGCATCTGCTCTCTACCCCTTTGACGGTAACCCTCAATCCTCCGAGCAATCTCCACTACCAACTAATAAGAAGTCCCCATCTCAACTTCCCGAGCCATACTAGATTGAATACTAGAGTGCAACCCCACAACAAACCTCCGCACTTGCTCCGCCTCAGTGGGAAGTATCATAAGTGCATGGCCAGACAACTCAGAGAATCTCGCCTCATAATCGGTCACTAACACCTGACCCTACTAGAGCTGCTCAAACTGAACCGGCAACTCTTCCCTCTGAGAGGGTGGAATATACCTGTCCAAGAATAGGCGTGTAAACTTGTCCAAAGTCATGGGAGGAGAATCTGTTGATCTACCAAGGAGATAAGACTTCCACCACCTACGTGCTCTGCCCTCTAACTAAAAGGTAGTGAAATCCACCCCGTGAGACTCCAATATGCTCATGTTGTGCAGTCTGTCCCTGCACCTATCAATGAAGTGCTGGGGATCCTCATGTTGCTAACCCCCAAAGACCGGATGGTGAAGCCTGGTCCATCTATCCAGTAGCTTCTGCGGCTCGCCGGTCGCAGCGGGTCTGGGCTCAGGTACAACTGCTGTAACTGGCTGGGCTCCGCCCACGGGTAGTGTGCTCGGGGTCTAGTATACTGCAGCTGCATGCCCAGGAGCCTGAGTAGTAGGGGTCTATGCTCCCCCTCCCGCCTGAGATGTGTCCAGGTCTGCTGGAAATAAACTAGCCTAGGTCATAGAATCTATGAACCGCAGCATACGGCCCATGACCTCCTGAAAGCCCGGTGCTGACATGAAATTAACCAGGGCTGGCTCTGCTGTGGGTACCTCGCCCTGCTCCTCATCAATGAGATACTCCATTGGATCGGCTGATGGTGCGACTGGGGAAACTCTGGGACGTCCTCGTCCCCTACCCCGGGCTGGTGCCCTCCCCTGACCTCTGCCTCAGCCTCTAGCAATAGGGGGAGTAGCTCCTCCTGGGTCCGGAACATCTGCCGTGCGCGTTCTCACCATCTATGAGAGAGTAAGAGAAGAAGCTTAGTACACCATCAACTGCACCATAGGAGATGAATAAAGAGTAGTTTCCTAACACCCTATAGCCTCTCGAAGATAGGTACGGACGTCTCTGCACCGATTCGCAAGACTCTATTAGGTCTGCCCATAACTTGTGAGACCTACATGAACCTAGTGCTCTGATACCGTGTTGTCACGACCCAATTCCATTTTAGGTCGTGATGGCACCCAACACCATTTTCAGGCAAGCCAACAGTGAACAATCCAGTCATTTTCCCATTTTAATAAGCTTTCCCCAAGTGAATAACTTACCTTAATTTACTAGGTTTAGTAAGAAACAAATTTAAATAAATAAAACGAAAACAGCGGAATGTATTTATGGCCATGGGAATAAAACCAAAATCATAAGTCTACCAGTGTGTGCCAAGATCTGGTGTCACAAGTGTGTGGGCTACTAGTAGAATATACAAAAGATCTCTACTCTACTGTCTGAAATAGAATAGACAAAAAATAAATCAAAAGAGAGACTCTGGCTGCTGCTGAACGGCTCGAGAGGGCAGCTTACCGTGTGGTCTCGGACCAGAAGTCAAGCGTGCGCGCCGGGCTGATAACTTGATGCACCTGCCTCAGATCCTGCATATCAAGTGCAGAAGTGTAGCGTGAGTACATAAACAACATGTACCCAGTAAGTATCTAGTCTAACCTCGAAGAAGTAGTGACGAGGGGTCGACTTCGAAACTTACTATGGGCCAAAAATATAACATTATGAAGTTCTAATTAAACATGATATATAATATGATAATAGAACTCAGAGCAGGAAAAAAAATAAGTAAACAATCCTTCCATTTCAAGTAAGAACCAAGTCATTTCTCTCGTCTAATCCTTTCAACTTTCAAGTCCATGGAACAATATTAAATAAAAAAAGGGGTTCCAATATCTTTACGCACGAATTATGCCGAGGGAGTATGACCCGATCCAAATATACATAAGTATAATGTGCACAGCCGAGGGTCGAAAGGCCCGAACTATAAGTACATCAATTAACCTACCGAGGCGAACGACCCGCTCCCATGAGAGTAGTGGAAATTTACTCCGTTCGCGGAATATACTTGCGAAGTGGTTGAATATAGCTCAAGCTATCATAATATTTCTCAATTCTTTTCAAAAATAAGAAATTCAGCTAGGAATCTTTAAAATATTGAAATCCTAAACCTCTGCTTTAATCCAAACAATTAGTAAGCATAAACAAGAAACGATATCAACAGAAACATGGTGTAAGCCTAAATCTACCCGAACATAAGCATGAATAGTAGCTACGCACGGACTCTCGTCACTTTGTACGTATTTAGCCCCCACAAATAGTAGTACATAATGATTAAATTCACCTATGGGGTTAATTCCCTTTTACAAGGTTAGAAAAGAGACTTACCTCATTTGAAGGCCTACTTCCCGGTCCAAAAATGTGCTCACACCCTCAATTCGGTGCCGAATCAACCCAAAACTAATCAAATAGTATATAAACTAATCAATACATGCTCAAAAGTTTGTATCCCACCTATCAAAGTGATTTCTCCAACCTATTTGCAAAATTCCTAAAATTCATCCCCTGGCCCACGTGCTCGGATTCCGAAAATTTTTGAAGAAAGTTGTTACCCATAACCTCATGAACTCAAATATATGATTTTTACTAAATTCCATAACAAATTCTGTGGTTAAATCTTATTTTTGTCAAAAACCTATATTTTCACCTAAACTCAAAATTTTCACTAATTTACATGTTATAATCTACCCATAAACTATATAATTAATACACATTGTATAGAAATCACTTACCTTAAAGTGCTAGGTGAAATCCCCTCTCTAAAGCTCCAAGAATCGCCCAACAATGAAAGAAAATGAGTCAAAATGACTAAGTCCCGTTTTAAAAGAGACCTTACTGCCTCCAGCGATCTCGCACCTACCGTCGCAGGGCCGCACCTGCGTTGTCGCTTCTATGGAAGTGCCCAAGCAGGCTGGCTCTGCTTCTGTGGAAAGGGTCCCGCTTCTGCGGTCCTGCTTTTGCGGAGGTTGGGGCGCACCTGCGGATCCTGGGCTGCCCTTCCTTGGCCGCTTCTGCGAGATTTGGCTCGCTTCTGCGAGCTCACACCTGCTGCTGGCCAAGCGCAAGTGTGATTATGAAAGCAGCTGGGAGCTTTAGTTGTTGCTCTTAATCTCCAACTTGGTCTGAGCCTCGTCTGATTGACACTCGGAATGCCCGAAACAACATTAAAACTAAGAATCACACCCCAAAACCAATTGAATCAAACTTATGAACTTTAAGTTCTTACATTTACTCCCAATGCACCGAAATGTACTTAAACTACTCGGAATGACACCCAATTTTGCGTGCAAGTATTAAATGACATTACAGAACTATACCCGATCTCAAAATTCCATTTGGACCTTGATATCACCAAAACCCGCTCCAAACCAAATTTAAAGAACTTCTAAAACCTTCAAGGACAAACTTTAACTATTAAGCGCTGAAACGCTCCCGGGTCATCCAAAACCCGATACGAACACACGCCCAAGTCCGAAATTATCATACAAACCTATTGGAACCATCAAATATTATTTCTGAGGTCGTTTACTCAAAACGTTGACCGAAGTCAAACTTAGCCTTTTTAACCAACCTTAAGGAACTAAGTGTTCCGATTTCAACCCGAACTCTTACAAATCCCAAACTAACCATTCCCGCAAGTCATAAAATAGTAAAACCATGTACGAGAAGTCTTATTTAGGGGAACGAGGTTCTAGAAAGCAAAACGATCGGTCGGATCGTTACATTGAGGTAAGTATTCATCCTAACTTTGTATAGGGGAATTACCCCTTAGGATTTGGTCTAATTTTCATTATTTGTACTATGTGAAATGATATGTACATAAGGTGACGAGTGTGTACACGGGCGTATATGTGGTAATTGACCGGATTAGACCTTAGGCTATTAATATGCCTTGATTTGGAGTTGTTTGTTATATGAAGCATGTTTTATTGTTGATTCACTCCCCGCACCCTTGTGTTATTGTACACATTGTTGTTGATCCATGTGTTATACATTGTTGTGGCTTTGGTATTGTTGTTTGGGCGATGTTGTGGCATATGTGCACGTGTAGTGCATGTTGATTGTTGTGTTGTGAATGAGATGCGCATGCGGCTACATAATTGATGTGATAACTAATGCGCATGCGGTGAGATAAAGGGGTTTATGCGCATGTTACAAGTAATGGGAATTACTTCATTGTGATGGACACGCGGGGAGATAAGGGGGCTTATGTGCGTGTATCTATATAAGGGGAAATATTTAAATGTGAAGCTCACACGGCATCCTAAGGGTGACTTGTTGATTATGATATGTGGTATTTCAGGGTGATTCTTGTTGTTATTTTTGTGTTGGAACGAAATGATGATTTGAACATATCATTGTTTTCCTTAAATGATTTCACTTTGTGTTTTTACAAGTTGTTGGTTGATTTGCTGTGTTATCATCTGCCCTATTCTTTGTTGCCATTTATTTTTTCATGCTTTCTATTATTAGTTTTATATCGATATTCTGCACGTGTTATTTTTTTAGTGAGCGTATTGACTTGAAACTCGTCACTACTCCACCAAGGTTAGTCTTGATACATTATGGGTACCGATTGTGGTGTACTCATACTACACTTTTGCATATTTTTGTGCAAATCCGGGTACCCCAGATCATGCGGGTCACTAGAGAGTCGAGCCAGAGCTGTGAAGACTTCAAGGTATACTTTCTCTTTTGCTCACAGGCCTCTGAATCACCTTCTATTGTTTCCTTATTACTGTTTATGTATTCCAAATAGTGATGTACACTTCGAGACTTATTATTTACTTCTTATAGAGCTTTTAACACCGTATTACTGGGTTTTGATGTATGACTGTTGAACTCACTTTATCGCTTTGTAATGATATTTTCCAGTCTTTATTTAATATATAAGTTGTTTTTCTCTGTTAATCTCATCATGTGATATGCTTACCTAGTCTTAGAGACTAGGCGACATCACGTTTCTTAAGGTGGGATTTTTGGGTCGTGACAAGTTGGTATCATAGCTCTAGGCTAATAGGTTATACAAGTCATAAGCAAGTTTTGTAGAGTCTTCCGGATCGGTATGGAGATGTCTGTACTTATCTTCGAGAGGCTACGAACTATTAGGAAATTCCACTTCTTTCATTCCTTATCGTGCAGTTTATTAATTTCGGAATTTGAGCCTTTGTTTTTCTATTCTCTCATAGATGGTGAGGACACGAGCTTTAGTTACTGATGATGCTGCCCTCGGTGCCGGTGTTACTAGAGGTCGGGGCAGAGGCCAAGGCATAGGCGGAGCACATGCTAGGGCCGCGACTGAGGAGCCACCAGTAGTTCCGATTGGGGCGTAGGCACATGAGATGCATGTTACTTCCCCTTGACTTCAGGAGCCTTTTCGGGCACTTCGTGAGCATGTTTGGTACCTTGGCTCAGGCGGGATTGATCCCAGTTGCACCAGCTACTCCTCAGGCTGGGGGAGGAGCTCAGACTCCCGCTGCCCGTACTCTAGAGCATCAAGCTCATGTTGATCAGGCTATAGGTGTTATGCCGGTGCAGCCTGTGATTATGGTTCAGTCCGAGGTCAGGCCAATGGCGTCAGGGGAGGAGCAGAAGAGCTTAGAAAGGTTCAAGAACTATCATCCTCCTACTTTCAGTGGCTCATCTTATGAGGATGCACATAATTTTCTAGACCAATGTAAAGTGTTAATCGGGTCAAGGCTGGCCCACTAACAGCCCGGTTCGACCCGATTTAGCTAGGGTATGCCCGGTCCTGTAAGGGGTGGAATGAGTTGGCTAGGGTAGGGGGTTGTTCTGGACGGGGCAGGCTTTTTTTTGGTACCGGTGCACTAGAACCCGGTTAGCCCGGTAACCCATTCACGGTTTTTAAGCTGGTTCCAGCCCGATTACCGTTGCAATTTTTTCTCTTTTTAATTTCTGATTGCTGCCAATGGTCAGAATAAAAAATGACCCCAACGGTAATTTTTTGCACTTTTATCATTTCGGCCTACCCCTTACTTAAATATCCCCCCACCCCTAATAATTGATAAATTATATTTTTATCCTTTTAAAAACTATAAATAGCTCCCCTCTTCTTCATTTTTTCTCACAACTTGCTCTCTTTTTCTACTTTAATTCTCTCTCAATTCCCTCTTGATTATTGAATTGCTTATTGCTCTCAAGTTCTCAATTAATTATTATTTCAAGTTTTATCAATTATTTACGGCAAAAACTACAAAATTACAATTATCAAGTGAAGTGTGGTATCATCAAATATCAATTCAAGTGTGATATTAAATTTAGTGCGGCATCCAGACTCTCAGTACACTCATTCAATCTCTTTCTCTTCTTTGGTGTTTATTTTTAAATTATTATTTAGAATTATTAATTAGATTTGTTAAATTAATTTACATAATGAATATATTTAGAGCAGCCAAAAAAGCATGTACTAATAAAGGTGATACTAGTACGAGTAAAAATACTAAAAGATCAAGAGGTGGTGCTGGTTCTTCTAGTAGCTTTACACATATTTCTGAAAGTTCACCTAAAAATATAAATGTAGATTATAAGCAACTTCAAGAATATTATGGTATAGATGATAATTTAGATGATATTGAGTCACCTGATAATCTTTAAACACCACCATCTACACCTGGTACTACTAGTTAAAATACTAGGGGTGGCAGTCGTGGTAATATGGGTAGGCCTCCTCTCCCTATTAAGAAGAATCGGAGATTAAGAAGTAAGTGTTGGAAATTTTTTTAAAGACTAGAAGAAGATAAAAATTATGTAAGATGTACTATTTATCAGGAAGTTTATAAACATGAGACCAGAGGTAAGCAAGAAGAAACGGGTCAACTTCGTAGGCACATGGTAGATAACCACCCTATTGTATGGGGTGCTGATGAACAATCTGGCCAACAAAAACTTAACCCGGGTACTGGCAGTTTATTGTGTAAATACGATATATTAAAAGATCGGGAAGAATTAGCTAAAATAATTATTTTAGGCTGTTTACCTTTTAGCTTTGCTACTTTACCATATCTTGTTACTTATATTCAAAGAATTTATAACCCTTTATTTAAAGGTATTCCTGGAAATACTTGTAGACCTGATATCTTTATGCTTTTTTAACAATATAAGACATATATCTGTTATTTGTTCGCTAGTCTTCCTTGTATAGTTTCTCTTACTTCTGATATTGGTCGTGCTGTTAATGGAAATGATTATTTGCTTGTTATATGCCATTGGATAGATGAAAACTTTTATATGCAAAAATGTATTATTGCTTATAAATATGATGAAGATCAAAGTCATACTGGTGTATTTATAAGTAATACTATCCATGAAGTTTCTATATTTTACAATCTTGAAAAATATATTTTGTATATGTCATTTGATAATGCTTCTAATAACAATGTTGTTATTTTACTATTAAAATTGCATCTACACCCACCATTTCCTGAATTATTTTATGTGAGGTGTGCATGTCATATTTATAATTTAATTGTTAAGAGTGGCCTTGAATTATTTAGAAATGAGATCACTTTAGTTAGAAGAGTTGTTAGTGTAATTCAAGAAAATAATAGAAGTGCTAGATTAAATGTATTTAAGGATAAATGTGAACATTATAGACTAAGACCAAGACTCATGACTGAAGAAATAGTTACTAGGTGGAAATATATGCTATTATAAATATAGAATGCCTATAACTGAAGTTGTTAATTCTAATTGTACCGATCCTAACCGTTTGTTAACAGCTAGTACTTGGAATGTCATTGAAGATGTTGTAAAAATTTTACAAAAATTTTATATAGCTACACTTGAGTTTTCTAAAGCTTATTATCCTACTATTGCAAATGGTTTGGTATATATAGCTGCAATTTCTCTTTTACTCCATAATTTCAAGAAGAAAGAAGTATATAGTTCTGTTGTTAAATCTATGCTAGATAAATTTAAGAAATATTTCTATCCTATTCCCCCTATTTACCTAATTGGTGCTATTTTAAACCCTTCTATCAAAATGGCTACTTGTCTCCAATTAATCACTGCTTCATATGCTTATATGGATATTGGACCAACTAAAACCCATGATATTGACACTTGCATTTCTGATCTACACAATCATTTACAATCTTTATATAATTATTATGCTAACATTGTTGATGCTTCTTTTGTTATAGATGCAAATGTAAATATTCCTTCAAGTTCAGTTTCTATATCCGCATCTGGTGCTATGGAGGATAATAATAGTGTTGAAGATTATTTAATTTGGTCTACACTAGGAGAGAATCAATAACCCAGTAGTAGGAATATTGATGAACTCCAATTCTACTTGCAAAAGGCAACAGAACCCCGTACAAAGGAATTTCTACTGCTGGCTTGATGGAAGACCAACTCAAACCAATTTCCTGTTCTTTCGGCCATGGCTCGAGACGTGCTAAATGTGCCGATTTTAACAGTTGCATCAGAGAGCGCATTTTGCCAAGCAAGGCAGCATCTAGGAGATACCCGTCACTCATTGGGTAGCAATGCTTTGGAAGTTCTAGTCTGCTTCAGAAATTGGATAAGATCAGAATGGCAAAATCAAGGGCGTGAAGAGGTAGGTGACCCAGAGAACCAAGAAATTAGAGATATAATGGTTTATCATTCCGATTCAACAAATGCTGAAAATCAAGAACCTCATGTTGACATGGAATAACTTACAAAAATGATGCAAAATATGTAATGTACTCTTTCTTATTTTTTATAATTGTTCTAAACTTTTAATTTGCAAGTTCAAAAATAAAAAAATTCAAAATAGAACTTGCAAATTAATTTGAAGTATTATTATACAATAAAAATATGAAATGAAAGCCTTTGAAGTTTGATCCTTACATATTGGTCTTATTAAATATTTTTATATAGCCACTTAATTTCAATTTTTCAAATTTTAAATTTAACACTTTAAACTTTAAAGTTTAAAAGTTTCATTTTATGTCTTAAAATACTTATTTTATTATTTAGAAGTTTGCAAATACTTAAGTATCAATTATATTGAACAAGAAAACATAATACACAAAAACAAATATAAACCCAGCCCGGTTCGAACTGGATTGGCCCGAACTTGGACGAGCCCACTAGAACCCGGAATTGCCCAACCCACTAACAACACGGTATACCAGCCCACTAACCAGCCCGCCCCACTAACCGGACGTGCTCTTTTTTCCCATGACCAGTCCGTCCGGTAAATACCTCTAGACCAGTGTCACCATATTCTGTGCACTATGGGCATAGTGGGGTTGAGCGGGGTCAACCTTACCACTTTCCAGCTGATGGAGCCAACATATAGATGGTGGCAGACTTATGAGGATAGTAGGCTAGCTGATGCAGTGCCACTTACTTGGGCTCAGTTCACAAAGCTCTTTTTGAGGGAGTTCATTCCACATACCCTAAGGGATGCGTTGCGCACCGAGTTCATGCAGTTGCGCTAGGGAACTATGATTGTGTCCGAGTATGCTATGAGATTTTGTGAGTTATATCGTCATGCACCTTCTTTGGTTTCCACTATTAGAGAGAGTCCATAACTTTATTGAGGGGATCGGTTATGGCCTCAAATTTGGGATGGCACGGGCGTTGGAGACTGATACTCTATTTCAGTAGGTTGTGGAGAATACTAGGAAGTTGGAGTGTATCCACGACCAGCAGAGAGGGGATAAGGAGGCCAAGAGGCCCCGAGATTTTGGATGGTTTAGTGGTTCCCGCTCTGCAGTTTCAGCTCTTCATGGCAGAGGCTTATCGGTCGACTCGTTTAGTCTGCACTAGAGGTTACTCGCAGTGCTCCAGCTATTCAGTGACCTCAGAGTGCTCATTTTGGATAGCCATCTTCAGTGCACCTGTTCCTACAACGGTTATTCTAGCCGTCTGGGTCTGACTCAGTAACAGTAGCCACGCTTGCAGAGAGGTTGTTTTGAGTGTGATGATACTAGGCACATGGTGAGAGATTTTCCCTGGCTTCGGAGGGGCGAAACTCCACATGGCACTCAGGCTATGGTTTCTGCTACAGCTTCCACCCCCCCACCCAGCCAACTTGGGGTGGAGGACAGGCGGGTAGAGGACGTTCTAGAGGGGGAGGTCAGGCTCATTATTATGCTTTTCCTGGTAGGACTGAGGATGTTACGTCAGATGTTGTCATCACAGGTATTGTTCCGGTCTGTTATAATGCATCTGTTTTATTTGATCCGGGTTCCACTTATTCGTATGTGTTATCCTATTTTGCTTCATACTTGGATATGTCTCGTGATTCTTTGAGTACCCTTGTTTACCTAAAGCTCGGGGTTTCGTGGTGCCACAGTACGGACTTTTTGGATTGAACAGTTGGGGGAGTTGAAGAAATTTTTTGAATTGCAGGGCATTTCTGCAGTAAACTCTGCGGTCACAGAACTAGTCTACGGACCGCAGACCTGTCGTAGACTGAGGCAAAAATTTGAGCAAATTTTCAGACCATTATGTGGTCCATTATGCGGCCGCATAATTATTTTGCGGGTCGCATAACCCATCGAAGACCCATCACAAAACTTTCTATAGGGAAGTTTTGCGGCGTATTATGCGACCACAAAACAGGTCTGCGAACCACATATCGGTCGCAGAGTGTGGCAGAAGAATCCAGTTCCAAATGGCCATTATGGGCCCATTTTACGGACTGCAGAAGCATTATGCGGTCGCATATGCGACCGCAGATCTGTGTCAGAGCTTCATTTTTCTAATTTTATAACCTGACCCCCATTTTTTTAATCTAGCCTAAGGGTTCATTTTTGGGGGATCACTTGTCAATTTAGATAGAGGAGAGGACTATTCTAGAGAGAGAAAAGGGAGGGTTAAGGATTTCACTCCTCCACCTTGATCGATCCTTGGGATTTCATTGAAAGGAACTTGCTAGGGTTTCAAAGAGGTAAGAATTGCTTTCCCCAATTCTTCAATTTCGGGTTTGAGGTTGATTATGGGTGATAAGGGTAGATTTATCACATGCAAGAGCTAATAGGGCTTGTGGGGGAAGTTGTTGAACAATCTTGGGTGATTTTGTTGTTGAATGGGTTGAGGGAAAGGTTGGGTCATAGTTGTAACAGCCCTTGTCATACGAATTTCTCTAATCGTGCTTGTAATTCTCCCCTCATCCATAGATTGGCATCGTTAGGAGTGTTGGGACATTATTGTTGCATTACAAAAAGCTCTTTCGAGGTATGTTGACTAAACTCTTCTCTTAAGATTGAACCCTACAATACCCTTGTAAGTCCCGTGATGCTTATTATAAATTGAATTATTTCAAATAAGCCTTGTGTCAAAACAAATATGCGTTCAATATGTATTCTAAAGATTCTTGTTATGTTGGGTTACCGTTTGAGAATGTGGTTTAGGCATGGGCTGTGTGTTATTGTGTTATGATTTAAAAATGTGTTTCTAACGAAAGTTATCATGTCAAATTGTGTAAAAGAAATCACATGTGCCTAAGACCCTAAATTTCTCAAGTATGTGTTAAAGCATTAATTTGAAAGGCCTTGTTGTTGATTATCCATGATGATGTTTGAATGCCAAATAGTGAGCATAAATTATGAAGTACGGCCAACGTGCCAAGAATGATATTGTGTTATGGACAATGGTACCAACAAAATGAATGACATGTAAAAGAATGTGAAATGAGTGGTAAATCCTTTTTATAATAAATGCCTTGGGAGTATCGTTTAGCCACCGATGAAGGGTAGGTCGAAGTAACCTAACCCCAAAACTACATGTGCCGGTGTATGAGTGATTGAGGGGTAAATCCCCGTGATAATATGATAAGATTGTTTCCCCTTATATGGGATGAGATTGATGTGTTGAGATGTTTCCCCTTAAATGGGATGAGGTTACTGCTAGCGAGATGTGATGTGATGTCGACCCACACGGCATTGTGGTGAGACGGCTTAGTCAGTCAGGCTTAGATCGGATGCCATGCCGCGCACATGGTGGTATTGTGAGTGTATGTCTCAGGGAGAAACGGCTTAGCCGGTCGGGCTGAGATCGGACTCCGTGCTAAAATACGGTGGTGTATCGGTGTTAAAGATCTCCCAAATCAAAATTCTGAAATTTACTTTCCCCTAACCTGACACCTTTTTTATATTTGCTCCTCTTATTGATGTCCTGTTTCCTTCTCTGTTTAGTGTTATCCGTTCTATTGAGAGGGTGCTTAGTTTAACATACTAGTACAATTCCATATGTACTAACATCCATTTTACCGGGGGCGCTTCATCTTTAATGGATGCAGGTGGTTCCATAACATGTGGTATTGATCAGTGATAACACCACACCCTCTCCCCAGCTGACTTGGTGAGCCCCACTTCATTTTGGGGTCCTGTATTTCCTATCCTTTGTACATAGCATTTTGAAGTATAGCCGAGGCCTTGTTGCCGACACTGCCATAACACTCTTTTGTTCCTGTTAGAGGTTTCATAGACATAATGTGGGTTGTATATGTTTATGGGAAGGTTAAACTAAAAATATTGTAATCGTATCATCTGTTCCACTTTAACTATGATTTTACAATGTACTATTTGAAGACTTGTTAATGACGTAACTAATGGAAATGAACTGGTGTTGTTCTCATGACTTCTTACTGACTAATTAATGAAATGTATTCTTCTCTTTATTTATGGGTGAGTTGGGTAGACAGCACTATGCAGACTTGCTCGACCGGGGTAACTCTATTGAGTGCATGTTGCGCTCCCCGAGGTCAGGGCATGACATTCTATGTCTACGCCAGTTGGGATCCTATTTTGTTAGACCGTGTCTATCATTATTGTTTTGTCGCTATTAGGGGTTATGAGACTAGGGCTAACCTTCTGTTACCCAATATGGTGGATTTTGATGTGATTATGGGCATGGATTGGTTGTCACCATATCACGCTATTCTTGATTGTCACGCTAAGGCCGTGACATTGGCTATGCCGGGGTTGCTAAGGTTGGAGTGGAGAGGTTCATTGGGTCACGTACCTAGTAGGGTGGTATCTTTTCTGAAGGCACAACGGATGGTTGAGAAGGGGTGCTTGGCATACTTAGCCTTTGTGAGGGACGTTAGTGCTGGTACTCCTATTATTGAGTCAGTTTTAATAGTGAGAGATTTTCTAGATGTGTTTCCAATAGACCTACCGGGAAAGACACCCGATAGAGACATTGATTTTGGTATTGATCTGGTGTCGGGAACTCAACCCATCTCTATTCCACCATATCGCATGGCACTAGTGGAGTTGAAGGAATTAAAGGAATAACTTCAAGAGTTTCTTGAAAAGGGTTTCATCAGACCGAGTGTTTCATCTTGGGGTGCTCCAGTTCTATTTGTGAAGAAGAATGACGACTATATGAGGATGTGTATTGACTATAGGCAGTTGAACAAGGTTACTATCAAGAAAAAGTACCCACTACTGCGTAGTGATAATTTGTTTGATCAGCTTCAATGCGCTAGGGTATTCTCGAAGATTGATTTGGGATCGGGGTACTATCAGTTGAAGATCTGGGCTTTAGATATTCTGAAGATGGCTTTCAAGACCGACTATGGCTACTATGATTTTTTAGTGATGTCTTTTGTGATGACCAATGCCCCAGCAGCCTTCATGCACTTGATGAACATCGTGTTCTAGCCATATCTTGATTCCTTCGTCATCGTGTTCATTGATGATATATTGGTGCATTCTCGCAGGCGGGAGGATCATGAGCAACACTTGAGGGTCGTACTTCAGACTTTGAGAGAGAAGAAGCTATATGCTAAACTCTCCAAGTGCAAGTTTTGGCTTGATTCAATCGCATTCTTGGACCGTGTTGTGTCCAGGGAGGGGATTAAAGTGGATCTGAATAAGATTGAGGCAGTTTAGAGTTGGCCCGAGCCTGCTACTGCTACTGAGATCTTGAGTTTTCTAGGTTTGGCTAGGTATTATTGCTATTTCGTAGAGGGTTTTTCATCCATTGAAGCTCCTTTGACTAGACTGACTCAAAAGGGTGCCCAATTCAGGTGGTCTGACGAGTGTGAGGAGATCTTTCAGAAGCTCAAGTCTATCTTGACTACTGCTCCAATTCTAGTTTTGACTTCAGCATCAGGTTCTTATACAGTCTACTGTGATGATTCACGGATTCGCATTGGGTGTGTGTTGATGCAGGAGGGTAGAGTGATTGCTTATGTTGTGCGTCAGTTGAAGCCCCATGAGAAGAACTACCCAGTGCACAATTTAGAATTGGCAGTCATTGTTCACTCGCTTAAGATTTTGAGGCACTATCTCTATGGCGTGTCTTGTAAGGTGTTCACGGACCATAAGAGTCTACAACACTTATTCAAATAAAAGGATCAGAACTTGAGGCAATGAAGGTGGTTAGATCTACTAAAGGACTATGATATCACCATTCTTTATCATCCCTGGAAGGCCAATGTGGTGGCCGATGATTTGAGTAGGAAGGCTGAGAGCATGGGGAGTGTTTCTTTTATTCCGATTGGGGAGAGACCGTTAGCTTTGGATGTTCAGGCTTTGGCCAACAAGTTCGTGAGGTTGGATGTTTCGGAGCCTAGATGGGTTCTTGCTTGCGTGGTTTCATGGTCTTCTTTGTTTGAGCACTACAAGGTGTGTCAGCATGATGATTCCCACTTGCTTGTCCTTAACGACACGGTGCACCACGATGATGCCAAGGAGGTGACTATTGGTGATGATGGGGTGTTGAGGCTTCAGGGTCGGATTTAATCGCCTAATATTGATAGGTTGCGAGAGCTGATTCTTGAGGAGGCCTATAGTTTGTGGTATTCTGTAAGGCCTCGTAAAATGTTTACCTAAAACCCGGGGTTTCGTGGTGCCGAAGTAGACTTGCATGTTGACGATTGTAGAGATTCTTCACGGCGAGCTTGCTCATCGCGGTACAGACTTTTGGGTTGTACAGTGCATTGGGGGAGTTGAAGAAAAATTTTGGAAGTGCAGGGCATTTCTGCGGTGCATGCTGTGGTCACAGAACTGGTATGCGCACCGCAGATCTGCCGCAGACTGAGGCAGAAAAATTAGGCAAATTTTCGGTCCATTATGCGGCCCATTATGTGGCCGCATAATCATTTTGCGGGCCGCATAACCCATCGCAGACCCAACACAAAATTTTCTGTAGGGAAGTTCTGCGGCGCATTATGCGACCAAAAATTAGGTACGCGGACCGCATAGCAGTCGCAGAGTGTGGCAGAAGTGCCCAGTTCTGGAGGGCCATTATGCGGCCTATTTTGCAGACCGCAGAAGCTTTATGCGGTCACATATGCGACTGCAGATCTGTGTCGGGGCTTCATTTTTCTAATTGTTTTTACCCGACCCTATTTTGATTAAAATCCCTTGGGGCTCATTTTGAGAGAGAAATCTGATATTTTAGAAAGAAAGGAGAGTGTTCTAGAGAGAGAGGAGGAGACCCTAGGCTAATTGCTCATCAATTCTTGCTCAAGACATGGAGAATTCACAAGGAAAACTCACAAGGTCATCATCCAAGAGGTAAGGTTCTAACCCTCGTCTTCAATTTCGAGTTGAGGTAGAAGATGGATAATTGGGAGTATGATTCTTGGGTATGAGAGTTGTTTATTTTAAATGCATGTACCATCAAGGGGAGTGGGAAGATTGTTGATCTCTTTTGGGTAAACTTTTGGTAGTGGGATGAAAGAATCCACCATGGGAGGACCTTGAAACCTTAATGCACACCTAGTGTTTTATAAAATGCTCAAGTGAGCTGCAACTATGAACTCTCTTCTTATTTGTGTTCGATTTTGCTATATTTCTAAATAGATCGACAAGGCTAAGAATTCTAGAATATTATAGTAATTTAAAAAGCTCGAGGCGAGGTATGTTGGCTAAACTCTTCTCTTAGAATTGAACCCCACAATATCCTTGTAAGTCTCGTGATGCTTACTATAAATTGATTATTCCAAATAAGCCTTGTGTCACAATAAATATGCGTTCAACATGTATTCCAAAGATTCTTGTTATGTTGAGTCACCGTTAAGTGTGGTTTAAGTATGTGTTGTCTGATATTATGTTATGATTTAAAAATGTGATTCTAATGAAATCTATCATGTCAAATTGTGTAATAAATTACATGTGCCTAAGACCCTAAATTGCTCAAGTATGTGTTTAAAGTCTTAAATTGAAAAGCCTTGTTGTTGATTATCCATGTTGATGTTTGAAAGTGAAATAATTAGCATGAATTATGAAGTACGACCAACATGCCAAGAATGATATTGCGTTATGGCCAATGGTTTCACAAAATGAATGACATGTAAAAGAATGTGAAATGAGTGGTAAATCCTTTTTATAATAATTGCCTTAGGAGTATCGTTTAGCCATCGATGAAGGGTAGGTCGAAATAACCTAACGCCGAAACTACACATGTCGGTGTAGGAGTGTTTGAGGGGTAAATCCATGTGATAATGTGATAAGATTATTTCCCCTTATATGGGATAAGATTGATGTGTTGAGCTGTTTCACCTTAAATTGGATGAGATTACTGCTAGCGAGATGTGATTTGATGTCGACCCACACGGCATTGTGGTGTGACGGCTTAGCGGGTCGGGTTGAGATCAGATGCCATGCCGCGCACATGGTGGTATTGTGAGTGTATGTCTCGGGGTGAGATGGCTTATTCGGTCGGGCTGAGATCGGACTCCGTGGTAAAACACAGTGGTGTATCGGTGCTAAAGATCTCCCAACTTAAAATACTAAAATTTACTTGTCCCTAACTTGGCACCTTGTTACTATTTGATCCTCTTATTGATTTCATGTTTCCTTCTCTGTTTATTGTTATTCGTTCTATTAAGAGGGTGCTTAGTTTTACATACTAGTACTATTCCATATGTACTGACATCCCTTTTGTCGGGGGCGCTGCATCTTTAATGGATGCAGGTGGTTACATAGCAGATGGTATTTATCAGTGATAGCAGCACACCCTCTCCTCAACTGACTTGGTGAGCCCCACTTCATTTCGGGGTCCTGTATTTCCTATACTTTGTACATAACATTGAGTTATAGTTGGGGCCTTGTTGCCGACACTGTCATAGCACTCTTTTGTTCATTTTAGAGGCTCCGTAGACATAGTGTGGGTTGTATCTATTTTTGGGAATGTTAAACGAAAAATGTTGTAATCGTATCATCTATTCCATTTAAACTATGATTGTACAATGTACTGTTTTGGAGACTTGTTAATGACGTAACTAATTGAAATGAACTGGTGTTGTTCTCATGATTTCTTACTCACTAATTAATGAAATGCATTCTTCTCTTTATTTATGGGCGAGTTGGGTTGACGGCTGTGCAAGCTTGCTCGACCGGGGTAACTCAGTTGAGCGCCTGTCGCGCTCCCCGAGGTCAGGGCATGACAAACTTAGTATCAGAGCCTAAGGTTTTAAAGTGTCCTAGGGTGTCTCAGAGCCGTGTCTAGTAGAGTTCTTCTTATCAGTGTGTTGTCTATCACATCTATAATTAGGAGGCTACTTGGGCATTTAGGAATAATATCCTTCTTTGATGATCTAGATCATGCGATAAAGCTTATTGTAAGATTGTTCCTCCTTTAACTCGTGCATTGCTCTAATTTTCAGTATATGGCGCCTAGGAAGAAAGAAAGAACTGGCCAAGGAGCCAATGCCACCCCAGAAGTGGCAGTTGATCCTTTACTTGATGATGCAGGTGAGCACCCGAGGGGTGAGAATATTCCCTTGACTACTACACTGTCGGATTCCAATACACCTGGTCAGACCGCACCAGTTCCTACCCTTACTGAGGGTGTAACGATCTCTCCAACTGATATTCCAGTTCCACCTTTAGCCCCAACTTCTGGTCCCGGTGTATCAGATGGGGATCATAGGGGAGCCATACAGATGTTGTCTCAGATAGTGGCTTCCTAGGCCCAGAGATCAAATGTTTCACCCACTTCTTCTAGTCAGCCAGGGGATTCCATTAGTTCCGGGGTGAACTGATTTCTCCAGTTGAACCCTCTGGTGTTCACAGGTACTAACCCTGAGGAGGACCCTCGGGATTTTATTGACGAAATACACAAGACCCTCCGAGTTATGCGCGCTACTGAGACAGAGGGAGCAAAGTTGGCCCCCTACTACCTAAAAGGGGTGACCTATTCTTGGTTTGAGATGTGGGAGGACTCCCGTGAGGAGGGGAGCCCTCCGGCGAGGTGGAGTGAGTTTGTTGATGCTTTCATTAATCATTTCTTTCCTGCCAAGACTAAGGCAGCCCGTGCCGCCGATTTTGAGAACCTGAAACAAGGTAGCGTGAGTGTGTAGGAGTATCATATGAGATTCGCGCGCCTGTCCAAATATGACATCTATATGTTGCCTACTATGGAGGCTAGAATTTGCCGGTTTGTGCAGGGCCTTAGCCCCTTGGTTATTAATGAGGCCGCTACAGCTATCTTGAATTCTGATATGAACTATGGTAAGATGGTGGCATTTTCTCAATCCACAGAGACCTGCAAATTGAAGAACAAAATGGAGCGAGAGAGTAGCAACAAGGCCCGGCCAGCGGGCAACTTCAGTGGTACTTCTGGTGGTGGTGGTAGGACAGCTTTCAGGGGAGGGTCATCAGGGCCATCCTAGTATTTTGCTCAGTTTTCAGTCAGTGCATCGCCATCGGGGCCCATTCAGCAGTAGGGGAACCATTTTAGGCCCAGTCAGGGCAACAGGAGATCCTACCAGCAGGGTCGGTCTGGTGGGAGATTTTAGCTGCAGCGGAGGCTCCCATGCCCTAGGTGCGGGAAGATGCACTTTGGGATCTGCTACTTGGACCAGCCCATATGCTATGGGTGTAGAATGAGGAGTCACATTCAAAGGGATTGTCGTTCATCTCACCAGAGCATGGGCATGGGTATAGTACAGCCAGCCAGTTCTGCAGCTACTACATCCGCATCATCTCCTCCATCTTGAGGCACACCAGCACCCGCAGGGCGTGGTGCAGCTCGGGGTGGCGCACAGAGTTCGGGAGGACCTAACCGGTTTTATGCTATGAGGGGTCGCCAGAGTTCAGAGGCTTCTCCAGATATTGTCACAAGTATATTGACTATTCAATCTCATGATGTGTATGCTCTTATAGATCCTAGTTCCACCTTGTCCTATGTTACTCCCTATATTGCTATGGAGTTTGGGATAGAACCGGAATAGATCCATGAGCCGTTCTTTGTATCTACTCTGGTTGGTGAGTCTATTGTGGCCGCGCAGGTTTATAAGGATTGTGTTGTCACGGTGCATGGTCGGGACACCATGGCCGATCTCATTGAATTGGGGATGGTTTATTTTGATGTAATAATGGGGATGTATTGGCTTTATTCATGTTTCGCTAAGCTTGACTATCAAACCAGAACCGTTAGGTTTGAATTTCCATATAAGTCAGTGATTGAATGGAGGGGGATAATATGGTGCTGAAGGGTAGGTTTATTTCTTACCTTAAGGCCACAAAGATGATTAACAAGGGGTGTATCTTCCATTTGGTATGGGTTACAAACACCGATGCTGAGGCACCTACACTTGAGTATGTGCCTGTTGTGAATAAATTTCTGGAGGTCTTTCCGGATGAGCTCCCTGGGATCCCGCCAGACAGGGAGATTGATTTTGGGATTGATGTGATTCCAAGCACCCAGCCTATATCTATTCCACCCTACAGAATGGCACCAGCAGAATTGAAGGAGCTAAAAGAACAACTGAAATAATTGTTAGAGAAGGGTTTCATCTGGCCGAGTGTGTTGCCTTGGGGCACACCAGTTCTATTTGTAAGAAAGAAGGATGGGTCTCTAAGAATGTTTATTGACTATCGGCAGCTCAACAAGGTTACAATAAAAAATAAGTACCCACTGCCAAGGATAGATGACTTGTTTGATCAATTGCAGGGTGCTAAATACTTCTCTAAGATCGATTTAAGATCCGGTATCACCAATTGAAGATCAGGGAGCAGGATATTTTGGGAACAACTTTCAGGACCCGATATGGGCACTTTGAATTTCAGGTAATGTCTTTTGGGCTAACAAATGCCCCCTCATCTTTCATGGATCTTATGAATCGAGTCTTCAAACCTTTCCTCGACTCCTTCGTAATAGTGTTTATTGAAGATATTCTTGTTTATTTGCGGAGTCGGGAGGACCATGCCGATCATCTCAGGGCAGTTTTGCAGGCCCTGTATCAGCACCGGTTATATGTGAAGTTTTCGAAATGTGAATTTTGGCTTGAATCTATCACGTTCTTGGGTCATGTTGTCTCTAGAGAAGGAATTGAGGTTGACCCCCAGAAAATTTCAGCCGTGAAGAATTGGCCTAGACCTACTACCCAAGCAGAGATTTGCAGTTTCTTCGGCTTAGCTTGATATCACAGGAAGTTTGTGGAGGGGTTCTCCACTCTTGCCTCTCCGTTGACTAAATTGACGCAGAAGGTGGTTAAGTTCCAATGGTCAGATGCTTGTGAAAGGAGCTTCCAAGAGTTGAAATCAAGATTAACTACGGCACCGGTGTTGACTCTACCAGAGGGTACAGATGGATTTGTGGTATATTGCGATGCTTCAAGGATCGGTCTTGGGTGTGTATTAATGCAACATGGCAAGGTGATAGCTTATGCTTCTAGGCAACTCAAGAATCATGAAAGAACTGTCCAACACATGACTTAGAGCTTGCAGCGGTGGTATTTGCATTGAAGATTTGGCGTCATTATCTGTATGGGGTCCATGTAGATATATTCACGGATCATAAGAGCCTACAATACATTTTCAAACAGAAGGAACTGAATTTGAGGCAGAGGAGATGGCTTGAGTTACTCAAGGATTACGATATCGATATTCTGTATCATCCGGGGAAGGCTAATGTTGTGGCAGATGCTCTTAGCCAGAAATATATGGGTAGTTTGGCTCACTTGGAGGCATATCAAAGGCTATTGGCCAAGGAGGTTCATCGGTTGGCTAGTTTGGGAGTTCGTCTTGCGGACTCTAGTGAAGGAGGGGTGGTTGTGCAAAATAGGGTTGAATCGTCGCTTGTGGTGGAAGTCAAGGAGAAGCAATTCAACGATCCATTGTTAGTATAATTGAAGGAGGGCATTCATAAACATAAGACCATAGACTTTTCTCTTGGCGTGGATGATGGTACCCTAAGGTACCAAGGGCATCTATGTGTTCCAAATTTGGATGGTCTCCGGGAAAGAATATGACTGAGGCTCACACTTCTAGGTATTCCGTGCACCCGAGATCTACAAAGATGTATCATGATCTTAGGGAAGTCTATTGGTGGAACGATATGAAGAGGTATGTAGCGGACTTTGTGGCAAGATGTACAAATTGTCAGCAAGTGAAGGCCGAACACTAAAGGCCCGGTGAGTTGGCACAGAACATAGAGATTCCGATATGGAAGTGGGAGATGATCAATATGGACTTTGTAGTAGGGTTACCTTGCACTCCTCGCAAATTTGACTCGATTTGGGTGATTGTGGATTGACTCACGAAATCAGCACACTTCTTACCTGTTAAGGCTACCGACACAGTAGAACAGTATGCTCAGTTTTACATCAAGGAAGTAGTCAGGTTACATGGCACTCCAGTTTCTATTATCTCAGATTGAGGGGAACAGTTCATGCCTAATTTATTGAAGACATTTCAGTGAGGTTTGTGTACCCAGGTAAATCTTAGTACATCTTTTCATCCGCAGACTAACGGGCAGGAAGAGTGGACTATTCAGACACTTGAGGATATGTTGTAAACTTGTGTTCTTGACTTCAAAGGCAGCTAGGACTATCATTTTCCGTTCTTAGAGTTTTCCTACAACAACAGTTATCATAACAACATTCAGATGGCACCGTTTGAGGCTTTATATAGTAGGAGATGTAGATCTCCCATTGGGTGGTTCGAGATATGGGAAGCGGAGTTGATAGGACCAGACCTCGTGCATCCGGCTATAGAAAAGGTTAAGATAATTAAGGAGCGGTTGAAAACTTCTCAGAGTCATCAGAAGTCCTATTCAGATGTTCGTCGTAGGGATTTGGAGTTCAAAGAAGATGATTGGGTATTCTTGAAGGTTTCCCCCATGAAGGGTGTAATGCGATTTGGTAAGAAAGGGAAATTGAGTTTGAGGCATGTCAGACCGTACAGAATCATTCAGAGGATTGGTGAGGTGGTGTACAAGCTTGAACTACCTCCAGAAATGTCTTTAGTGCACCCGGTGTTCCACGTGTCCATGTTGAATAAGGTGGTTGGAGATCCGTCGCTTATTGTTCCGGTTGAGACCATTGAGGTTAATGAAGAATTGACTTATGAAGAAATTCCAGTTTCCATCCTTGATAGGCAAGTCCGAAAGTTGAGAAACAAAGAGATTGCCTCCGTGAAAGTGTTATGGTGAAACCAGCAGGTTGAAGAGGCCACCTGGGAGGCCGAGGAAGAAATGAAGAAGTACCCTTATTTGTTTGAATAGCTATATAATCGTTATATGAAATTGTTCCCTATGAATTACGTATCATTTGTACAGCTTATGCTTAGGGTGTTTCTTTTCTGGTAATATATTGCTTAAGGGGCCATAGTTGGTGTTATTTTATGTGATATTGCATCATCAGATTATGTATATGTTGTTAGTATTGGTTTCTGGGATTCTCTGACATGTGGATAGGCCCAGTTACTGGGGAGACTTTTGCGAAATTTTTGGGAAGTTAGGGAGTTAGCCAAAATTGGTACTGCTGGTGTGTGTTATAGCAGCTGAATCATATTGGGTGCTAATGGCAAATTTTAACCCTCATTCGAGGACGAATGATCTTAAGTGGGGGAGGATGTAAGGCCCCATAAAATGTTTACCTAAAACCCGGGGTTTCGTGGTGCCGAAGTGGACTTGTATGTTGACGATTGTAGAAATTCGTCGTGGCGAGCTTGCTCTCCGTGGTACGGGCTTTTGGGTTGTACAGTGAGTTGGGGGAGTTGAAGAAAATTTTTGGAAGTGCAGGGCATATATGCGGTCCACTCTGCAGTCGCAGAACTGGTCTGCGGACCGCAGATCTACCGCACACTGAGGCATAAAAACTAGGCAAATTTTCGGACCATTATGCGGTTCATTATGCGGCCGCATAATCCATCGCAGACCCAGCACAATATTTTTTGGAGGGAAGTTATGCGGCGCATTCTGCTACCGTAGAATATGTCTGCAGACTGCATATCGATCGCAAAGTGTGGTAGAAGTGCCCATATCCGGAGGGCCATTATGTGGCCCATTTTGCGGACTACAGAAGCTTTATACGATCGTATATGCGACCGCAAATCTGTGTCGAGGCTTCATTTTACTAATTTATTTTACCCGGCCCTATTTTGATTAAAAGCCCTTGGGGCTCATTTTGAGAGAGAAATCTGATATTTTAGAAAGAAGGGAGAGTGTTCTAGAGAGGGGGGAGGAGACCCTAGGCTAATAGCTTATCAATTCTTGCTCAAGACTTGGAGAATTCACAAGGAAAACTCACAAGGTCTTCATCCAAGAGGTAAGGTTCTAACCCTAGTCTTCAATTTTGAGTTTAGGTAAGAGATAGATAATTGGGAGTATGATTCTTGGGTATGAGAGTTGTTTATTTTACATGCATGTACCATCAAGGGGAGTGGGAAGATTGTCGAGCTCTTTTGGGTAAACTGTGGGTAGTGGGATGAAAAAATCCACCATGGGAGGACCTTGAAACATTAATGCACACATAGTGTTTGATAAAATGCTCAAGTGAGCTGGAACTATGAACTCTCTCCTTATTTGTGTTCAATTTTGCTATATTTCTAAGTAGATCAACGAGGCTATGAATTCCGGAATATTGTACTAATTTAAAAAGCTCGAGGCAAGGTATGTTGGCTAAACTCTTCTCTTAGAATTGAACCCCACAATATCCTTGTAAGTCCCGTGATGCTTACTATAAATTGATTATTCCAAATAAGCCTTGTGTCACAATAAATATTCGTTCAATATGTATTCCAAAGATTCTTGTTATGTTGAGTCACCGTTTAGTGTGGTTTAAGTATGGGCTGTGTGGTATTTTGTTATGATTTAAAAACGTGATTCTAATAAAAGTTATCATGTCAAATTGTGTAAGAAATTACATATGCCTAAGACCCTAAATTGCTCAAGTATGTGTTTAAAGTCTTAAATTGAAAAGCCTTGTTGTTGATTATCCATGTTGATGTTTGAAAGTGAAATAGTTAGCATGAATTATGAAGTACGGCCAACGTGCCATGAATGATACATCGTTATGGCCAATGGTGTCACAAAATGAATGACATGTAAAAGAATGTGAAATGAGTGGTAAATCCTTTTTATAATAAATACATTGGGAGTATCATTTAGCCATCGATGAAGGGTATGTCAAAATAACCTAACCTCGAAACTACACGTGCCGGCGTAGGAGTGAGTGAGGGGTAAATCCCCGTGATAATGTAATAAGATTATTTCCTTTTATATGGGATGAGATTGATGTGTTGAGTTGTTTCCCCTTAAATGGGATGAGATTACTGCTAGCGAGTTGTGATTTGATGTTGACCCACACGACATTGTGGTGAGACGGCTTAGCCGGTCGGGCTGAGATCAGACGCCATGCCGCGCACATGGTGGTATTTGAGTATATGTCTCGGGGTGATACGGCTTAGCCGGTCGGGCTGAGATCGGATTCCGTGCTGAAACACGGTGGTGTAGCGGTGCTAAAGATCTCCCAACTTAAAATACTGAAATTTACTTGTCCCTAACATGGCACCTTGTTACTATTTGATCGTCTTATTGATTTCATGTTTCCTTCTCTATTTACTGTTATTCGTTCTATTGAGAGGGTGCTTAGTTTTACATACTAGTACTATTCTATATGTACTAACGTCCCTTTTGCTGGGGGTGCTGCATCTTTAATGGATACAGGTGGTTACATAGCAGATGGTATTTATCAGTGATAGCAGCACACCCTCTCCTCAGCTGACTTGGTGATCCCCTCCTGTATTTCCTATCCTTTGTACATAGAATTTTGAGGTATAGCTGGGGCCTTATTGTCGGAACCGTCATAGCATTGTTTTGTTCCTGTTAGAGGCTCCGTAGACATAGTGTGGGTTGTATCTATTTTTGGGAAGGTTAAACTAAAAATGATGTAATCGTATCATCTGTTCCACTACTCTTAGCAACTTCAATCTATAGAAACATAACCAAATTGAACAATTATTAGGGAGGCGTTCATAGGCTTAGCCATTATTTGCAATTAATCAAACACTAAATATGCAAATTAGACTACAAGGTTCTATTAATAGAATCCTTCACCCCACAACCAATTTCAAATAACAATCTACCCACGATAGTTCATCAACGTCCATATCACCTTCATCGATACATGCATGCCAAACGACACATCCCCAAAGCAAGAATCACACCTCATGTTCTTCTCAAACACCCAAAATTTCGAATTAGAGTGATTTTGGCTTCGGATCACCATCCCATAAGCCCTATAATAATAAAATCTATATTTAAACCCATTACGAACTTTGCATGAAAGCTTAGGGGAGAAAACTTACTCGGTTGGTTGAATACCTTGTGAGTTTCTCTCTTAAATCTCAAGGTGTGAGCAAGAATTAAAGAGTAGAATGGCTGGAGCTCCTCCCCTCTCTCTCTAGAGTGTTTTCCCCTTCTAAAATGAACTGACCCCCCCCCCCCCACAAAAATGACCCCCTTAAGGATTATATCAAAATAGAGTCGGGTTAAGAAATTCTTAAAAATGCCTCCATGAATCAAATCTACGATTGCGGAATGCCTCACAGAAGGGTTGTGTAGTCCGCGAATCCAAAAATCTATGTTGTCCTATTCAAGTCTGTGACTGATTTTGCGGTCCGCGGATCGATTCTGCGATCACATATTGGACCGCAAAATCTCCTTCCAAAATTTCCCATGCTGATATACGATGGATATACAGTTTGCAAAATATGTTTGCGGTCACACTTTGGACTACGAAATGACCCTAAAAATTAAGTTTCTCCTGATCCACTTCGTGATGGTTCTGCAATCAGCGGAACAGATCTGCGGTCACATAATGGACCATAGAAATACCATATTTTTCAAATTTTCTACCAACTCCACAATGCATTGCACAACCCAAAAAGTTCATACCACAGCAAGCTACCTTCCAAACACACCTACCTAGGCACCATAAAACCTTACATCATTTGCGAACATTGCGGGGTCTTACATTTGTGTGACTAAGGATTCGAGATTTTCCTTGGATTGTGGAAGAGACTTGGAGAATTTTGGTATCATTATCAATTCTGCAAAGCAGTGTTTGAGAGATGGAAGAATTATCTTCAAATTCTTAGCAGGATTCTTCAGAGCAGGTATTTCGGTTTGTGGCACTATTGGGTGTATAAGATGGTTCAAAGTGGCTTACGAGTTTTGGGACGATGAGATTTCATGTTGGGAGAACTTGGGATGAGTTTTTAATTGAGTCATAGTGTACTGGGAAGGAGTAGTATTGCCGTAAAGGCGGGTCATGAGTAATCAGAAGAAGATGAGTCCAATTAGTAGTGCTTGGATTATCATGGTAATAGGGACGATATGTTCCTTTGGTATAATATGGCTTTACAGGTGTTTTGTGGTACTTTTGGGTTTGGCAGTCTGCGTGATTTGGTTGATTTAGAGGGATTCAGTTCTGATGGCTTAGTTGTGTGCATATAGATTCCAGAGAGCTTGCGATGATTATGACCACGACTTGCTTTTGGTGTCTTCTACAAGCATAAATATTTTAGTATGTGTTGTGATTTTCTCCTGAATTAGATTAGTGGATGGTTTTCGGTCGATGGAGTGTGTATTCTATTCGTGATTAAGATCTGATAATGGGATTCTCGTATTTTTGCATATTAGCTTAATAGATGCAGCGAGCTGTGTGGAATTAGGATTGAATGGGCAAGTTTTTGGTTCAATTTTGAAAGGAATGTCATGAGTTCTAGACAATGTGAGAGATTTCAGATGATTAAGAGTATGCTAGAACTAGTTTTGTATCGCCTGAGAAGGGTGTGTTTTGTGGAAGATGCATTTTTCTTGTTCCCTTAAGAAAATGTGATAGCAATAAGTAACAAATCTGAAAGAAGACAAAATTATTACCGTGAAGGTATCAATGGATGTGGACGTGGAAATATACGAAATTATAATCGTCATCATTATGGTAATGAGAATAACAAGGATTCTACCCTTCGGGGTTGCCCAGTTGGTTTGGAGGGTGGTTATCCATACAGATGACCTGGGATCGATCCCCCCTCAATGCCTTCTGGGTTGAGCCTGTCGCACAGGGCTTGCCTAGTGCGATTTACATCCTCTGTATGGTTTGCAGGCTATTACACAGGTTGCAGCGTGTATTGATTATGGATGATTGACTAGTACTACAAAATTGGCATGGTTGGTAGCCATTGATGTTCAGGTTATGCTACTTGTTGCAGAAGGTTATGGGAGTATCTACCATGGGATAATTATGTACGTGTGACGTGTCAGTCTTACGTGGGAGAGTAAGAGATCGGGTATGGAGATTCAGGTACTCTCACAGATTGGATATTTTATTTTTGAGAGGTGGACTATTCCTCTTGTTGCGGACTGTGGAAGTGTTTTTAGGATTTGACAGGTGAGTGTATGTGTCATGGATAGGTTCATTGTAGACTTTTGGAAGGCTATTGACCTATTTTGGAATGACCCGGATCGGTTTGTAGGCCCATTGATAGGCCTAATGAGAATGTGTATTCTACACTAGATTGGATATGTTTATTAAGTGCAATATTTGTCTATGGATGTGTCATCGGGCATAATGGATGTTATTCATGTCCTAATCTATTTCATGTGTTACTCTCTTATGCTATAATGGGTTGTGAGGCTACTTGATTACTCACATGCATGTGGTGGTTCTATTTAGGCCTTGTGGCAATATTTAAGCGAGATGGCTCTTGATATGTTGATTTGTTTGTTGCACCTTAGTCGTGCTTGGCCTTCTCCATAGCGCATATGCTATCCGTCTCCCCATGGCTAATTTTATGCACTTTATGTGATTATTGTTGTTACACATGTGATTATTGAGTATGAGCATTATGGATTGGTGGGTATGCCCATGTGGATTAATATATGTGGATCGAGTTGCATGCCACAAGGGTATTATGTGTGGATCGGGTTGCATGCCGCAATGGGGTTATGTTGGATACGATTTCGTGTGCTCATTTGGTGTGTTTGGTTTCTCCCTTGTGGGATGGATTCATATAATTACGCACTTATTTTTGTATATGTTAAACTTGTTGGATAGTTTCCTTATGGTTTTCCTTCCATTATTGATCATATTCGGGTGGTTACTTATTCGGCGTGCGGATCGCATCGTATGAGGTTCTTGATGGTATTTGATATGGCGTGTCAGTCGAGAAGCTTGTGCTGGGTGAGATGAGATTATTGTATTTGGAATCAGTGATCAGATTTGTATAATGTTTGTTTGGAAGAAGAATGTCACTAATCAGCTAAGAATTTGGCAGTGGGGCGAGAGAAATCCATGACTTATTGTGTCGATGGGTGATTACGAGTTTTTACATATTTCTTTCATTATTTACAGTATTGCGAGGTTTGAAACAAGGTTTTATTTGTCATGAGGTATATTACTGGTACCAGGTTTGGTAATAAGCATCTACTGTGGTCGGAAGATATTGCTACGTGCATATGAGCGATGGAGTACATCGTGTGGTTACATCTTGTGAGTATACTTATTATATGATACACATTGTTGAGATTGATAAAGTGTATATATATAATAATCGGATATCAAACGAAAATTCGGAAGTTGGAATTTGGTTCTAAGGATTGTAGGCTAAGGTTAAAGGAAGAATTTTCAGTCATGATTGTGTTTAAGGGATTATATGGATTGAGGTGACGTGAGATCACCCATGGGTGTGTGTATGATGAGTTATAAAGTGATTTGGCGGCTTTGTAAGGACTCTTGTCACGTTCGAGGACGAACGCATGTTTAAGAGGGAGGGGGAATGTAACGACTCGGTCGGTCATTTTGAGCTTTGGCATTTCGATCGGTGATTTGAGACTTTGAATAGCTTCATATGATGCATTATGACTTGCGTGTATGGTTGGTTTTGATTTCGAGAGGTTCGGAGTTGATTTTGAAGAGTAATTATCAATTTGAAAGCTTTAAGCTGGAAGAGTTGACCAAGGTTTGAATTTTGAGTAAACAACCTCGGAATTGGGATTTGATGATTTCAATAGGTTGTATGGTGATTTCGGATTTGGGTATATGTTCAGATTTGAATTTGGATGTTCCTAGAAGGTTTTGGCCCTATTTGTTGACTGTTGGCAATTTGAAGAATTGGAAATTTTATAAGTTTGACCGGAATTTGACTTTGGTGTTATCGGGATTTGATTGGTATTTCGGGACTTCGGATAGGTTCATCTGGCTAATTATAACTTGTGTGCAATGTTTGGATGTGATCCGGAAAGTCTAAGTGTGATTCAAACGAGTTTGGCAAATTTTTTAATGTTTGAAGTTAAGCGAATGACTTCGATCTTTGATTCTTGGTTTTGATGTTATTTGTAGTGCTTTGAGCATTGGGATAAGTTTGGGTAATGTATTCGGACTTGTTGTTATGATTAGATGGGGTCCTGAGGGGCTCGGGTGTGTTTCAGGATGGTTTCAGACCATTTCCGTTGAGGTTTTCTTTGTGATGTGATGGTGTATTGTAGTGCATCGCGATCGTGGAGCAAGGCTTGCGATTAGAAAGAAGAATTTTGGTAGTTTGGAACTTTTTCATCGCGTTCGTGGAAGGGGATCGCGTTCGCAGAGTGTTCGAGATGTTGTCTATCGCGTTCCCGCATGTAGCTTCGTATTCACGAAGACTTGGAGGAGGACGGGCAACAGACTAGCACATTAGCGACTAGCCTCTCGCATTTGCGGAGTAGTGAGGCCAGTTGGCCTTCGCGTTCGCATGACTTTTGTCGCGTTCATGAAGAAGGGGTCAGAGGCAGTGATAGTTTATGCATCCGCGATCGCGTTGGCTTTGCCGCGGTCACTAAGAATATTGATGGGCAGAGTATATAAGTTTCTGTTTTCGGGATTTTACTCATTGTTTCATATTTTGAGCCCTAGACTTTGAGAAGAGGAGATTTTGAAGAGCAATTTCACTACTACCTTGGAGGTAAGTGATTTTCCCTTGGATTTGGTTGTATATATTGATTACCCATGGATTTCTACACCTTAAACTTGGAATTTTTAAATAGAATTTGGGGTTCTTGCCTACACTTAAAGAGAGTCTATTTTGGGGAGTTGAGAAATGATTTGGTCTCGGTTTTGAAAACTAATTATATATTTGGACTCGGCAAGTTATTGGTCATCGAATTTTGTATTGGTTTCGGATTTGGGGAACGCGTGCCCGAATTGACTTTTGTTGACTTTTGGGAATTTCTTCAAAGATCGAAGGTTTACGGATTGGGATCACTTCCTATAGCATTGTTGACTTCCTTGGATGATATTTGCCATGGATTTGCGCAATTGGAGGGTTAGAGCAAGGTTTTGATGCGATTCGAGGTTGAAGACTAGCCCGTATGAGGTAATTATCTTGTGTAGGCTTGGATTAAGAGTATTTCCCCATTGGCTATGATACGTGTTATATGTTGGGGATGACGTATATGCTAGGTGACGAGCGTATATGCGTGTACCGTGGTTATTCATGATCCGGGTTTATCTTAGGGTATTATATGCCTTATTTGCTATCATGCCTCTTTGATATCGTGTTTTATCCATTTGTATGACTACGTGAGCTATTCATGCTAGAAATCATGTGTCGGATATTTGCTTATCCGTTGAGACATAATAGGGCTATTTTTGTTATTTTGAGCTATTTGCCTTAGCCGTAGTTATATTTTTCAATCATGATATTATATTTGCGTGTTATATCTCTGTCTCTGTGTAATATTTATATGTTATCTCACATGTTTTTAGTGTCCTTGTATGTGACACGAGTTTGAGCTGAGTTATCGCACATTGGTATATTCCATGCGGGATACTGATAATAATATTGTGAGATGTTGGCATATCAAGACTTGAAGAGATTAATGAATGATTCTAGGCCATAGAGCCATATTGAGCGGATTGATGACTGATCTTGGGCCATAGAGCCATGTTGATATTGATAGTGAGGTGACGTTTGCATTAGGCCCCATTGTGGGCTGAGTGATATTGATAGTGAGGTGACGCTTGCGTCAGGCCTTATAGAGTGAGAGTGCTGAGAGTATGATTTAGGGGCATTGTGCCAGGCACCATGATGATGTTGAGAGTATGATTGAGGGGTACTAATGCCAGGCACCTATTATGACCCGACCGGTCGTTTTTTGTATTTGAGCCCCCTTTCCCCTTTTGAAGCTTTCCGTATGTGCATTTATGATTTTATGACTTGCGGGGATGGTTGGTTTTATTTCGGGAAGGTTTTGGATTGAGTTGGAACAATTGGTTCTTAGCTTGAAAGCTTAAGTTGGAAATGTTGACCGAGGTTTGACTTTTGTGAAAAGGATCCCAGAACGGTATTTTGATGGTTCCAATAGGTTTTTATGGTATTTTGGACTTAGGCATATGTTTGAAATTAGATTCAGAGGTTCCTAGGTTGAGTTGGCTCTTTTTGCCAAAAGTTGGCAATTGAAGGTTTAGAAATTTCCTAAGTTTACCACGGTTTGATTTTATGGCTATCGGGTTAGGGGCTTGGAATAGGTCAATTTTGTCATTTGGAACTTGTGTGTAAAGTTTGGTGTCATTCGGAGTTGGTTTGGTAGGAATCAGATGCTTGGTTGTGATTTTAGCGATTCTTGATTTCATTGTAATTTTCAAGTGTTTTGGTGTCCGATTCGTGATTCCGAATGTTATCTTGGTGTTTTGAGTTCGTGAATGAGTTCGTAGGATGTTTTTAGACTTGTGTGGATGTTTGGTGTGGAGCCCCGGGGGCTCGGATGCGTTTCAGATCATTTGAGTGAGTTTCAGTTTTGTTGGTTTTGGGGTTGATGCTGCCGGTCTCGCAAATGCGAGATCAAGTTCGCATTTGTGAGGTAGGTACCGCATTTGTGAGGTTGGCTGGTTCTAGGATGTTCGCTTTTGCGAACTTTTGGATCGAATTAGCAATGGGCATCTGGGCAGGGGGTGACCGTATATGCGATCAAGCGGTCGCTTTTGCGAAGGGTCTGTCTTCGCATTTGCAAAGAGTTTGTCGCTTTTGCGACATTCTCAGGGCTGCTCAGGCGTCAGTTTTGCGATGCCTTTTTTCTCATTTGCAAGGGGTCACATTTGCGATTTATGCAGTTGAACAAATAGTGGGATTTCAGAAATAGTCTCATTTTATCACATTTTTTAGCCCTAGACTCGGTGGAAGGCAACTTTTGTAGGATATTTTCATATAAAGCTATTGGGTAAGTGATTATGGATCAATTTTGATTATATAACATGAGTGTTTATGAATTTTAACATCTAAATCATGAGATTTGAAGAGACATTTTTGGAATTTTTGACTATTGTTTGAAAAATAAGAATTTGAGATTTGAAAGTCAAATTGGACTCGGATTGGAAAACCAAACACATATATGGACTCGTAGGGTTGTTAGTAGTCGAGATCTGCCCTTTGATTTGGGTTTTGACCGGGCAGGCCCGGGGTTGACTTTTTGTTGACTTTTGTAGAATTGTGTAAATATCGTAACTTTATTAATCAAAATTGGTTTCTCTTGCATTGTTTAATATTATTAAGTTGTTTTGGGCTAGATTTGAGTCGAGCGGAGGTGAATTTTTAAGGAAAAGCATTATTAAAGTATTGAATTGGCCTAATTGAGGTAAGTATCCATCCTAACTTTGTGTAGGGGAATTACCCCTTAGGATTTGGTCTAATTTTCATTACTTGTACTATGTGAAACGACATGTACATAAGGTGACGAGTGTGTACTGGTAATTGACCGGATTAGACTTAGGCTATTAATATGACTTGATGTGGAGTTATTTGTTATATGAAGCATGTTTTATTGTTGATTCACTCCCCGCACCCTTGTGTTATTGTACACATTGTTGTTGATCCATGTGTTATACATTGTTGTGGCTTTGGTATTGTTGTTTGGGCGATGTTGTGGCATATGTGCACGTGTAGTGCATGTTGATTGTTGTGTTGTGAATGAGATGCGCATGCGGCTACATAATTGATGTGATAACTAATGCGCATGCGGTGAGATAAGGGGGTTTATGCACGTTTTGCAAGTAATGGGAAATACTTCATTGTGATGGACACGGGGGGAGATAAGGGGGATTATGCGCGTGTATCTATATAAGGGAAAATATTTCAATATGAAGCTCACACGGCATCATAAGGGTGACTTGTTGATTATGATATGTGGTATTTCAGGGTGATTCTTGTTGTTATTTTTGTGTTGGAACGAGTTGATGATTTGAACATATCATTGTTTTCCTTAAATGATTTTACTATGTGTTTTTACAAGTTGTCAGTTGATTTGCTATGTTATCACCTGCCCTATTCTTTGTTGCCATTTAGTTTTTCATGCTTTTCGTTGTTAGTTTATATCGATATTCTGCACGTGTTATTTTTCTAGTGAGTGTCTTGACTTGAACCTCATCACTACTCCACCAAGGTTAGTCTTGATACATTCTGGGTACCGATTGTGGTTTACTCACACTATACTTCTGCACATTTTTGTGTAGATCCGGGTACCCCGGATTATGCGGGTCGCTAGAGAGTCGAGCCAGAGTGTGGAGACTTCAAGGTATACTTGCTCTTTCGCTCGCAGGCCTATGAATCACCTTCTATTGTTTCTTTATTACTGTTTATGTATTCCAAATAGTGATGTACACTTCGAGACTTATTATTTACTGCTTGTAGAGATTATAACACCGTATTACCGGGTTTTGGGATGTATGACTGTTGAACTCACTTTACCGCTTTGTAATGACATTTTCCAGTCGTTATTTAATATATAAGTTATTTTGCTCTGTTAATCTCATCATGTGATAGGCTTACCTAGTCTCACAGACTAGGTGACATCACATTTCTTAAGGTGGAATTTTTGGGTCGTGACAAGTTGGTATTAGAGCTCTAGGTTAATAGGTTATACGAGTCATAAGCAAGTTTAGTAGAGTCTTCCGGATCGGTATGGAGACGTCTGTACTTATCTTTGAGAGGCTACGAACTATTAGGAAATTCCACTTCTTTCATTCCTTATCGTGCAGATTTATTGATTTCGGAATTTGAGTCTTTGTCTTTTTATTCTCTCATAGATGGTGAGGACACGAGCTTCAGTTACTGATGATGATGCCCTCGGTGTCGATGTTACTAGAGGCCAGGGCAGAGACCAAGGCAAAGGCGAAGCACGTGCTGCAGCGAGGGGTCGTGCTAGGGCCGCGACTAAGGAGCCACCAGTAGTTTCGATTGGGGAGCAGGTACATGAGATGCATATTGCTTCCCCTAGACTTCAGGAGCCTTTTAGGGCACTTCCTGGGCACGTTTGGTACCTTGGCTCAGGCAGGATTGATCCCAGTTTCACCAGCTACTCCTCAGGCTGGGGGAGGAGCTCAGACTCCCGTTGCCCGTACTCTAGAGCATCAGGCTCATGTTGATCAGGCTACGGATGTTATGCCGGTGTAGCCTGTGATTGTGGTTCAACCCGAGGTCAGGCCAATGGCGTCAGGGGAGGAGCAGAAGAGCTTAGAGAGGTTCAAGAAGTATCATCCTCCTACTTTCAATGGCGCATGTTATTAGGATGCACATGATTTTCTAGACCAATGTAAAGGTGTTAATCGGGTCGGGGCCGGCCCACAAACAGCCCGGTTCAACCCGGTTCAACTCGGTTTGACCCGGTTCAGCTCGGGTCCGCCCTGTCCTGTAAGGGGTGGGACGAGTTGGCTAGGGTAGAGGGTTGTGCTGGACGGGGGCAGACTTTTTTTTGGTACTTGTGCACTGGAACCCGGCTAGCCCGGTAACCTATTCACGGTTTTTAAGTGGGTTTCATCCCGATTACCATTGCAACTTTTTCTCTTTTTAATTTCTGACCGTTGCCAATGGTCAGAATAAAAAATGACCGTTGGGCAACGGTCATTTTTTGCACCTTTAGTCATTTCGGCCTACCCCTTACTTAAATATCCCCCCATCCCTAATAATTGATAAATTATATTTTTAGCCTTCTAAAAACTATAAATAGCTCCCCTCTTCTTCAATTTTGCTCACAACTTGCTCTCTTCTTCTACTCTAATTCACTCTCAATTCCCTCTTGATTATTGAATTGCTTATTGCTTTCAAGTTCTCAATTAATTATTATTTTAAGTTTTATCAATTATTTACGGTAGCAACTACAAAATTATAATTATCAAGTGAAGCGTGGTATCATCAAATATCAATTCAAGTGTGATATTAAATTTAGGGCGGCATCCGGACTCCCAGTACACTCGTTCCATCTCTTTCTCTTCTTTGGTGTTTATTTTTAAATTATTATTTAGAATTATTAATTAGATTTTTTAAATTAATTTACATAATGGATATATTTAGAGCAGCCATAAAAGCGTGTACTAATAGGGGTGGTACTAGTACGAGTAAAAATACTAAAAGATCAAGAGGTGGTGTTGGTTCTTCTAGTAGCTTTACACATATTTTTGAAAGTTCGCCTAAAAATATAAATGTAGATTATGAGCAACTTCAAGAAGATTATGGTATAGATGATAATTTAGATGATATTGAGTCACCTGATAATCTTTAAACACCACCATCTACACCTGGTACTACTAGTCAAAATACTAGGGGTGGCGGTCGTGGTAATATGGGTAAGCCTCCTCTCCTTGTTAAGAAGAATCGAAGATTAAGAAGTGTTGGCAATTTGTTTAAAAACTAGAAGAAGATAAAAATTATGTAAGATGTACTATTTGTTAGGAAGTTTATAAACATGAGACCAGAGGTAAGCAAGGGGGAGCGGGTCAACTTCGTAGGCACATGGTAGATAACCACCCTATTGTATGGGGTGCTAATGAACAATCTGGCCAACAAAAACTTAACCCGGGTACTGGCAGTTTATTGCGTAAATACGATATATTGAAAGATCCGGAAGAATTAGCTAAAATAATTATTTTACGTTGTTTACCTTTTAGCTTTGCCACTTCACCATATCTTGTTACTTATATTCAAAGAATTTATAACCCTTTATTTAAAGGTATTCCTTGGAATACTTGTAGAGCTGATATTTTTAGGCTTTTTGAACAATATAAGACATATATCTGTTATTTGTTCGCTAGTCTTCCTTGTAGAGTTTCTCTTACTTCTGATATTGGTCGTGCTTTTAATGGAAATGATTATTTGACTGTTACATGCTATTGGATAGATGAAAATTTTTGTATGCAAAAATGTATTATTGCTTTTAAATATGATGAAGATAAAAGTCATACTGGTGTATTTATAAGTAATACTATCTATGAAGTTTCTATATTTTACAATCTTGAAGAAAAAGTTTTGTGTATGTCATTTGATAATGCTTCTAATAACAATACTGTTATTTCACTATTAAAATTACATCTACACCCACCACTTCCTGAATTGTTTTATGTGGGGTGTGCATGTCATATTTATAATTTAATTGTTAAGAGTGGCCTTGAATTATTTAGAAATGAGATCACTTTAGTTAGAAGAGTTGTTGGTGTAATTCAAGAAAATAATAGAAGTTCCAGATTAAATGCATTTAAGGATAAATGTGAACATTGTGGACTAAGACCAAGACTCATGACTGAAGAAATAGTTACTAAGTGGAAATATATGTTATTAAAAATATAGAATGCCTATAACTAAAGTTGCTAATTCTCATTGTACCGATCCTAACCATTTGTTAACAGCTTATACTTGGAATGTCATTGAAGATGTAAAACTTTTACAAAAATTTTATGTAGCTACACTTTAGTTTTATAGGCTTATTATCCTACTATTGCAAATGGTATAGTACATTTAGCTGCAATTTCTCTTTTACTCCATAATTTCAAGAAGAAATAAGTATATAGTTCTGTTGTTGAATCTATACTAGATAAATTTAAGAAATATTTCTATCATATTCCCCCTATTTACCTAATTGGTACTATTTTAAACCCTTCTATCAAAATGGCTACTTGTCGCCAATTAATCACTGCTTCATATGCTTATATGTATATTGGACCAACTGAAACCCATGATATTAACACTTGCATTTCTGATCTACACAATCATTTATAAGCTTTATATAATTATTATGCTAACATTGTTGATGCTTCTTCTGTTGTAGATGCAAATGCAAATATTCCTTCAAGTTCAGTTTTTACATCCGCATCTGGTGCTTTGGAGGATAATAATAGTGTTGAAGATTATTTAATTTGGTCTACACTAGGAGAGCATCAACAACCCAGTAGCAGGAATATTGATGAACTCCAATTCTACTTACAAAAAAGCAACAGAACCCCGCACAAAGGAATTTCTACCGCTGGCTTGGTGGAAGACCAACTCAAACCAATTTCCTGTTCTTTCGGCCATGGCTCAAGACGTGCTAAATGTGCCAATTTTAACAGTTGCATCAGAGAGCGCATTTTTCCAAGCAAGGCAGCAGCTAGGAGATACCCGTCACTCATTGGGTAGCAATGCTTTGGAAGTTCTAGTATGCTTCAGAGATTGGATAAGATCAGAACGGCGAAATCAAGGGCGTGAAGGGGTAGGTGACCCAGAGGACCAAGAAATTAGAGATATAATGGTTTATCATTCCGATTCAACCAATGCTAGAAACCAAGAAACTCATGTTAACATGGAAGAACTTATAAAAATGATGTAAAGCATGTGATGTACTCTTTCTTATTTTTTATAATTGTTCTAAACTTTTAATTTGCAAGTTCAAAAATAAAAAAATTCAAAATAGAACTTGCAAAACCTCATGTTGACATGGAAACCAGTAGCCACGCTTGCAGAGAGGTTGTGGCAGTTCGAGCGCACTATTCAGATCATGGAGGACATGTTACATGCCTGTGTTATTGATTTCGGGGGCTCATGGGATCAATTTCTACTACTAGTAGAGTTCTCTTACTACAACAGCTATCAGTCGAGCATCCAGATGGCTCCGTACGAGGCTTGATATGGGAGAGAATGTCGTTCTTTGGTTGGTTGGCTTGAGCTTTGGGAGGCTAGGTCGTTGGGCACTAATTTGGTCTGTGATGCTCTGGTGAAGGTGAAGTTGATTCAAGATCAGGTTCGTATTATGATTTTGGACTTAGGCATATTCTCGAAATTGGATTCGAAGGTTCCTAAGTTGAGTTGGCTCTTTTTATCGAAAGTTGATAATTTGAAGATTTAGAAATTTTCTAATTTTGACCACGATTTGACTTTATGGCTATTGGGTTCAGATATGGGTTTTGTGACTTGAAATAAGTCTGTTTTATCATTTGGTACTTGTGTGTAAAGTTTGGTGTCATTCCGAGTTAGGTTGGTAGGAATCAGACGCTTGGTTGTGATTTTAGTGATTCTTGAGTTTATTATAATATTCATGTGTTTTGGTGTTCGATTCGTGGTTCCAGATGCTATCTTGGTGTTTTGAGTTCGGGAGCAAGTTCGTATGATTGTTTTAGACTTGTGTGGATGTTTGGTGTGGAGCCCCGGGGCTTGGGTGAGTTTCGGACGCGTTTCAGATCATTTGAGAAGAGTTTCAGTTTTTGCTGGTTTTTGGGCTGATGCTGAAGGTTTCTCAAATGTGAGATCATGTTCACATTTGCGGACCTCAAGTTTGTGAGGTGTGTGCCGCATTCGCAATGTTAGCTTTTGTTTGGATGTTGGCTTTTGTGAACTTTTGGATCGCATTTGCGATGGGCATCTGAGCAGGGGGTGACAGCAATTGCGATCAAACGGTCGCTTTTGTGAAGGGTCTGTCTTCGCATTTGCGAAGAGTTTGTCGCTTTTGCGATATTATCAGGGTTTCTTAGGTGTCGCTTTTGTGATACCTTTTTCGCATTTGCGAGGGGTCGCATTTGCGAACCCAGGTCACATTTGGAACTTCTGCAGCTGAACAAATAGTGGGATTTTAGGACTTAGTCTCATTTTATCACATTTTTGAGCCCTAGACTCGGTGGGAGGCGATTTTAGGAGGAGATTTTCATACAAAGCTATTGGGTAAGTGATTTTGACTCAATTTTGATTATATAACATGATTGTTTATGATATTTAACATCTAAATCATGAGATTTGAAGAGAATGTTTGGGGATTTTTTACTATGTTTTGAAAAAATAAATATTTGAGATTTGGGAGTCGAATTAGACTCGGATTTGAAAACCAAACACATATATGAACTCATGGGGTTACAGGTAGTAGAGATCTACCCTTCGACTCGGGTTTTGACTAGGCGGGCCCTGGGTTGAATTTTTGTTGACTTTTGGAGAATCGTGTAAAGATTGTAACTTATTAATCGAAATTGGTTTCTCTTGCATTGTTTGATAATATTAAGTCATTTTTTGGCTAGATTTGAGCCTAGCGAAGGTCAATTTTAAGGGAAAAGCATTTTTAGAGTATTGAATTGGCCTAATTGAGGTAAGTATCTTGCCCAACTTTATGTGAGGGAATTACCCCTTGGGAGTTGGTCTTATTTGCATTATTTGTACTATGTAAAACGACGTGTGCATAAGGTGACGAGTGTGTACACGGGCGTATGTGTAGTAATTGACTTGATTAAACATTATGCTATTCATATGCCTTTATTTGGAGTTGTTTGTCATATGAAGCATGTTTTATTGTTGATTCGCTCCACGCACCCTTGTGTTATTATTGTGATTCATGTACACACTAGTGTTGAGTCATGGGCTATACATTATTGTGGCTTTAGTATTGTTGTTTGGGCGATGTTGTGGCATATGTGCACGTGTAGTGAAAGTTGATTGTTGTGTTGTGAATGAGATGTGCATGCAACAACATAAGGGTGGTGATAATTGATGCACATGTGGCGAGATAAAGCGGCTTATGCACGTGTTGCAAGTAACGAGAAATACTTCATTGTGATGCGCACGCAGAGAGATAAGGGGGCTTATGCGCATGTAGCTATATAAAGAAAAATATTTCAATGTGAAGCTCACGCGGTGTCATAAAGGTGACTTGTTGATTATGATATGTGGTATTTCGGGGTGATTCTTGTTGTTATTTTTGTGTTGGAACGAGTTGATGATTTGAATATATCATTGTTTTTCTTAAATGATTTCAGTTTGTGCTTTTACTAGTTGTTGGTTAATTTGTCGTGTTATCACCTGCCCTATTCTTTGTTTCCATTTATTTTTTCATGCTTTCCGTTGTTAGTTTTATATTGATATTCCATAGGTTATTTGTCTAGTGAGTGTCTTGACTTGAACCTCGTCACTACTCCACCGAGGTTAGTCTTGATACTTGCTGGGTACCGATTGTGGTATACTTATACTACGCTTCTGCTTATTTTTGTGCAGATCCAGGTACCTCGGATCATTCGGGTCGCTAGAGAGTCAAGCCAAAGCTGTGGAAACTTCAAGGTACACCTGTTGTTTCGCTCGCAGGCCACAGAGTCACCATCTATTGTTTCTTTATTACTGTTTATGTATTCCAAACAGTGATGTACACTTTGAGACTTATTATTCTTGTAGAGCTTATGACACCATATTACCTGGTTTTGGGATGTATGATTGTTGAACTCACTTTACAATTATGTTATGGCATTTTCAAGTTTTAATTTAAAAGTTAAGCTGTTTTACTCTGTTAATCTCATCATGTGATAGGCTTACCTAGTCTTAGAGACTAGGTGCCATCACGATCCTTAAGGTAGGATTTTTAAGTCGTGACAACACCATGAATGTGCTAAGATTGTGTATACTTGATGATTAAACTGTAATATTGTTGATTTGGAATGTATATTTGACATGCAGGCATAGAGTTGTATTTTCCTTATGCTAATTGGTATTTGATGTCGCTACTTGATGTTTAGAGCTTTAAATCACAGCTTACCTTGATAAATCTCTATCTAAATGGTTTCCATGGAATAGTTGATGCCTTGACTAATATTCCAAAAAAATGCATGCCTATTTCTCCTCTTATTGTGTTAGAGTTCAACCTATAATTATTTGAGCTCATTTTCCCTATATGCCACTAATTAGCTGTTGTTGTTATTGTTGTTGGCTGTGCAAAGTGATCGTCTGACTTTGCCAACCCCACCACTACTTTCTCCGAGGTTAGGCTTGCTACTTATTGAGTACATGGGGTCGGTTGTACTCATACTACACTCTGCACTTTGTGTGTAGATTCAGATGATGTTGATAGCGGTGGTAGCTAGTGAGTTGTTTATCTGGATTTGCTTGGTGATTTTGAGGTTGCACTGCAGTTTTATGCGCATGCTTTGAAGTCCCCACCTTTATCTATTGTACTACTGTTTAGTCATTCAGATAGTATTGTATTTTGTTCAGACATTGTATTTGGTATTCTATAGAGCTCGTGCACTCGATGAAACTAGATTTTTGGAGTGGTTTTCAGTTGTTTTGTCATTATGACCTTAGTATTTATGTCATTCCGCTATTGAGACTATTTCTTATCATTGTTGAAGTTTATTTCCACATATTTGTTGTTGGCTTGCCTAGCAAGCGGTGTTAGGTGCCATCACGGCTCTGGTGAGATTTTGGATCGTAACACATATACTCTTAGCAATAACTTCTGATCACAATAGCTATTCATTACAAAACCTAGTACAAGTAATATACCTCATATCAAATAAAACCTTGTTCCAAACCTTCACAACACTGCTAGTAATGAAAGAAACATGTAGAAACTCATAACCACTCCTCAAATCAATAAGTCGTGGAGTTCTCTCGCCCGACAATAACCATCGCCAAATTCTAAGCTGACTTAATGGCATTCTTCTTCCAAACATACCTTATCCCAATCTGATTGCACAAATTCTAGGTTCAATAACCTCTTCTCATCCAGCACAAGCTGCTCGACTAGCATGCCAAATCAAATGCCATCTAGAACCTCATATGACGTGATATATGTGCCAAACAAGCCGCAGTTTGAATGTAGCCAAAGGTGGAAAGAGAACCAAAAGCACAAGCAGACGTATCCGAACATAGCATCATTGCAGCGTGCAACCCGATCCAACATATCAATCCACATGGGAATATTCACTGAGCCATAATTCTCATGCTCACCAAACACACGTGTATCAACATTAAGCATGCTAAGTGCATGCACATAACCATGGAGAGACGGATAGCATAATACGCTACGAAAAAGGAAAGCACAATTACGGTGTTGTTCATACTCAATTTTGCCCTCATGGTTCTTATTTAGCCTTTGTGGATTGGTATATTTTATAATATATTTCTAAGTATTATTTATAAGATATTTAACTGCATTATTACTGTCACGACCCAAACTAACCCTCCGTAAGGTGTCGTGATGGCACCTAGTCTCTACGACTAGGTAAGCCTAATATTACGAAAAATATAAAGAAAACACAACATTTTAAAAATAAACAGCATATTGTGAATAGCCAAGAGTAGTACCACTCGACATATCCAAAATAATTTCCCAAGACCCGGAATATCACTAAGTCATAAGCTGCTATAATTTATGTATCTCTATACAAAAGTCTAAAGATAGTAAAGAAAATCTCTAGGCGAGGGAGTAGAAGGGGACTCCGAAGATCTGCAGAAGCAAGCAGTAGTACCTTGAAGTCTCCTAAAATCAGCAGCACACACTAACCCCGAGGCTGATAGCTCGCACTTGGATCTGCATACGAAAGCATGTGTAGGAAAGGGCATGAGTACACCACAATGGTACCCAGTAAGTGACAAGCCTAACCTCGGTCGAGTAGTGACGAGGTCAGGTCAAGGCCCTACAGGAGTAAATATAATAAATTAAATAGTAAAAGATATAAGTAAAATTTACGGTAACACAGTTAAAGAAATTCTCGAAAATTTAATAGTTAAGGGAGTCCTCGGCTTAGAACAAGGTAAACACAGTGGGGAATCGCCCGGGATACCGTCCCGTAGTTCCAAATGAATATGCAATACAGGGGGATCTTTCGGAATACGTCTGTAGTCCCAAAGTAAATATGCAGTGCTGGGGAATCTCCCGGAATACGTCCGTAGTCCCAAAGTAAATATGCAGTACAAGGGGGATCTCCCGGAATACGTCCGTAGTCCTAAAGTAAATATGCAGTACATGAGGATCTCCCGGAATACGTCCGTAGTCCCAAAGTAAATATGTAGTGCTGGGGGATCTCCCGGAATACGTCCGTAGTCCCAATTTAAATATGCAACGCAAGATGAAATGGTAGGTATGGCATCGAGTTATACAGTTTATACTGAACATAGATAAGGAAAATAGGGACTTAACTAAGCATGGCACATAGAACGTCAAATAGGCAGTTAAAACACGTAAGCATGCTTCTCTAGTCTAAGTTTAACAATTAAACGTATTATTGCAATTTAATAAGGGAAAAAATGGTTTATGATTTAGAAAGGAAAAACGGGGTTTTGCAATAGTAGCCCATTGTACGTACTCGTCACCTCACGTACACGGCGCCCACACATCAATTAAAATCGAACATCTTAAGGAAAAAGTCCCCAACACAAGGTTAGGCAAGCCACTTACCTCGAACCGCTCAACTCAACTCGATATCACGTTCTTGCCACGAGTATCCAACTCCAAATGGCCTGAATCTATTCAAATTAATTGCATAATGTAAATATAACTACAAGTAACTAATTTAACTAATTAATTCGAAGGTAAAGCGTGAAATTAGGAAAAATGCCAAAAATAAAGTCTCCCCGGGCCCATATCTCGGAATCGGGCAAATATTACAAATTATGAACACCCATTCACTCACGATTTCACTCGAACAAAAATCATCTAAATCCGACGTCTAATTCCCATTCAAATCTCAGATTTTCAATTGGGGAACCTTTTCCCCCATTTCCAAACTTTTACCCTCAATTTACTTAATTAGACGAGGAAAACAAAAATAGATTAATGTATTATGATCAAAATAGAGATAGAATTAGTTACCCAATAGTTATCCTTCAAAATCCCTCGAGAAATCATCTCCCATCGAGCTCTAAATCGAATTTTGTGTTATGAAATTTCAAACCCCCGAAATTCTCTTTTCTGCCCAGCGATTTTCGCACCTGCGGACCTAGGACCGCACCTGCGGTCATGCACCTACGGAAAATCCATTGCAGGTGCGAAGTCCACTTACTAGGGCTGGGTTCTCACCTGCACGCATGAGTCCGCACCTGCGGATGCACTTCTGCGCTCAATCGTCCGCTTCTGCGGAACCTTGGGTCCTTCTCACCTCCGCATCTATGACTGCCCTTCCGCAGATGCAGCTCCGCTCCTGCGGAACACTCGTCACATCTGCGACCACTGACTCCCTGGCCTAAAATCGCACTTGCGATCCTAGTCTTGCTTCTGCGAGGCCTCACCTGCAGACTCCCAACCGCAGGTGCGAAAACACCAGAACCAGCAACTCCAAAAATTCCTCTAAGTCCAAGTTCATTCCGTTAAGCATCTGAAACACACCCGAGGCCCCCGAGACCTCAACCAAAGATACCAACCAATCCTAAAACACCATACGAACTTAGTCGATCCTTCAAACCACATCGAACAACACCAAAATCATGAATTAAGCACGGATTCAAGCCTAAGAATTTAAAATTTTCCAAATTTTACAAACGATGCCGAACCATATCAGATCTAGTCCAAATGACCTCAAATTTTACACACGGGTCACAAATGACACTACAAACCTACAGCCTCTTTCGGAATTCCATTCCGAGCTCGATATCAAAATTTCCACTTTCGGCAGAAATCGCCGAAAAACTAACTTTCGCCAATTCAAGCCTAAATCTACTACAGACTTCCAAAACACATTACGGACGCGCTCCTAACCCCAAAATTACTCAACGGAGCTAACGGAGTCAATGGAATTCCATTCCGGATCCACCTTCGCACAGTTTTAACTACGGTCCAAACTCCAAGGCTTAAACTCACAACTAGGGACTAAGTGTCCCAAAACTGTCTGAATTCCATAACCAATCACTCCGGCAAGTCCCAAAAGCAGAAACAAATATGGGGAAAGCAGATATTAGGGGATCGGGGCTCTAATTCTCAAAACAACCGGCTGGATCGTTACAATTACTCTGTGAAAAGATGAGGGTACTGGCTGCGCATATCCTGCTCGGTCTCCCAAGTTGCCTCCTCGACCGGCTGACCCCTCCACTGGACCTTTACTGAGGCAATGTTCTTTGACCTGAGCTTTCTGATATGCCTGTCCAAAATGGCTACTAGCTCCTCAGCATAAGATAGATCTTTGTCTAACTGGACTGAGCGAAAATCCAAGACATGAGTCGGATCATCGTGATACTTCCGGAGCATAGACACGTGGAATACCGGGTGAACTCCTGCTAGGCAGGGAGGCAAGGCAAGCTCATAAGCAACCTCCCCAACTCACCACAATATCTCAAAAGGACCAATGAACCTTGGGCTCAGCTTGCCCTTCTTCCCAAACCTCATGACGCCCTTCATAGGCGATACCCGAAGCAAGACCCGCTCACCAACCATAAATTACAAGTCACGAACCTTCCGGTCCGCATAACTCTTCTGCTTGGACTGGGCTGTGCGAAGTCTCTCCTGAATCACCATCACCTTATCCAGGGCATCCTGGACCAAATCTGTACCCAACAATCGGGCCTCGCCCGGCTCAAACCATCCCACTGGGGACCGGCACTGCCTACCATATAAAGCCTCATACGGTGCCATCTGAATACTGGACTGGTAACTGTTGTTGTAAGCGAACTCTGCAAGCGGTAAGTATTGGTCCCATGACCCTCCGAACTCCATCACACAGGCACAGAGCATATCCTCAAGAATCTGAATCGTGCACTCAGACTGCCCGTCCGTCTGAGGGTGAAAGGTTGTGCCCAACTCCACCCTAGTACCCAACTCCTGCTGTACGGCTCTCCAAAACCGTGATGTGAACTGCGTACCTCTATCTAAAATGATGGATACTGGAATACCATGAAGGCGGACAATCTCTCTGATATATATCTCAGCCAACCTTTCAGAAGAATAAGTGGTCAACACTGGAATAAAATGAGCTGACTTGGTCAGCCGATCCACGATCACCCAAATAGCATCGAACCTTCTCAAAGTCCATGGAAGTCCAACTACAAAGTCCATGGTGATTCGCTCCCACTTCCACTCTGGGATCTCTAACCTCTGAAGTAATGCACCCGGCCTCTGGTGCTCATATTTGACCTGCTGATAGTTGAGACACTTGGCCACAAATCCAACTATATCCTTCTTCATCCTCCTCCACCAGTAGTGTTGTCTCAAATCCTGATACATCTTTGCGGCACCGGGATGAATGGAGTACCGCGAGCTATAGGCCTCCTTGAGAATCAACTCCCGAAGCCCATCTACATTGGGCACACAGATCCAGCCATGCATCCTCATCACACCGTCATCACCAATAGTCACATCTCTGGTATCACCTCGCCGAACCCTGTCCTGAAGAACTAGAAGATGAGGATCATCATACTGGCGCTCCCTGATACGGTCATAAAGAGAAGACCGAGCAACCACACAAGATAATACCCAGCTAGACTCTGAAATATCCAATCACACGAACTGGTTGACTAAGGCCTGAACATCCAAGGCTAAGGGCCTCTCAGCTGCCGGAAGATATGCCAAACTCCCCAAACTCTCTGTCCGGCGACTCAAGGCGTCGGCCAATACATTGGCCTTCCCCGGGTGGTATAATATAGTGATATCATAGTCTTTAAGTAGCTCCAACCACCTCCACTGACGCAAATTAAGGTCCTTCTGCCTGGACAAGTACTGCAAACTCTGATGGTTAGTGTAAATCTCACAAGGAACACCGTACAAATAATGATGCCAGATCTTCAGGGCGTGAACAATAGTTGCTAACTCGAGATCCTGAACCGGATAATTCTTCTCATGCACCTTCAACTGTCTAGATGCGTAGGCAATCATCCTACCATCCTGCATCAATATCGCTCCAAGGCCAATCCTCAAGGCATCACAATAGACAATGTAGGACTCGAACCTGTAGGCAATACTAATATTGGGGTTGTAGTCAAAGTTTTCTTGAGCTTCTGAAAGCTCTCCTCACACTCCTCGGTCCACCTGAACGGAGCACCCTTCTGGGTCAGCCTGGTCATAGGTGTTGCAATGGATGAAAATACCCCCACAAAGCGACGGTAATACCCCGCCAAACCAGGGAAACTGCGGATCTACGTAGCTAATGATGGTCTGGGCCAACTCTGCACTGCCTCCACCTTCTTAGGATCTACCTTGATCCCATCACAAGACACTATGTGGCCCAAGAATGTCACTGAATCAAGCCAGAATTCGCACTTAGAAAATTTTGCATACAATTTCTTCTCCCTCAAAGTCTGAAGCACGGTCCTCAGGTGCTGCTCATGATCTTCCCGAGACCGGGAATATACCAGGATGTCATCAATAAAGACAATGATGAAGGAATCAAGATAAGGCCGGAACACACTGTGCATCAAATGCATAAAGGCTACTAGGGCATTGGTCAGCCCAAATGACATGACAAGAAACTCATAGTGACCATATCTGGTCCTGAAAGCAGTCTTCGGGATGTCCGGCTCCCGAATCTTCAGCTGATGATAGCCAGAACGCAAGTCAATCTTGGAAAACACCCTGGCACCCTGTAACTGATCAAATAAATCATCGATGCGAGGCAAAGGATACCTATTCTTCACTGTAACCTTGTTCAACTGCCGATAATCAATACACATACACATAGAACCATCCTTCTTCTTCACAAATAAGACCGGAGCACCCCAAGGTGATACACTGGGCCTGATGAAACCCTTATCAAGCAACTCCTGCAACTGCTCCTTCAACTCCTTCAACTCAGGAGGAGCCATACGGTAAGGAGGAATAGATATGGGTTGAGTGCCCGGCAACAAATCAATGCCGAAATCAATATCTCTATCGGGCGGCATACCCGGAAGATCAGCTGGAAACACATCTGGAAAGTCCCTCACTACTGGAACTGACTCGACTGTAGGGGTATCAATACTGACATCTCTCACATAGGCTAAATATGCATTACACCCTTCTCAACCATTCACTGAGCCCTAAGAAATGAAATGACCCTGCGGGGAGTATACTCTAAGGTACCTCTCCACTCTAATCTCGGCAAACCTGGCATAGCCAGCGTCACGGTCTTAGCGTGACAATCAAGAATAGCATAATGGGGCGACAACCAGTCCATACCCAAGATAACATTAAAATCTACCATACTAAGTAATAACAAATTGGCTCAGGTCTCAAAACCACTAAGAGCAATCAAACATGACTGATACACGCGGTCCACAACGAGAGAATCTCCCACGGGAGTAGATACATAAACGGGGGAACTCAAAGAATCTCGAGATATCCCCAAATGTGGAGCAAAATAAGAAGACACATATGAATACTTAGAGCCTGGGTCAAAAAATACTGATGCATCCCTATGACAGACAGGGACAATACCTGTGATGACTGAATCTAAAGCAACGGCCTCTGAGCGGGCTAGAAGGGCATAGTACCTAGCCTGGCCTCCCCCTCTAGGGTGACCTCGACCTCCCCGACCTCCGCCTCGAGCTGGCTGAGAAGGTGGGGTGGCAGCTAGTGCTGGAAGAATGGCCGGAGGACCCGGTGGAGCACGTGGAGGCTGATAAGTCTGTGAGGGTGCACCCCTCCTGGCCCTGGGGCAATCTCTAACCAGGTGACGAGTGTCACCACATTCAAAACAACCTCTCGGAGGATGCGGCGGATGAGACTGACTCAGACCTGGCCTGTTGGACTGGCCGGTAATAGCACCTCGAGTAGGAGGCATACTGGATACTGGCGGTGCATAATAGGGCTCTTGAGGTCTAGGAGGAGCTGGAACACCACTGGCTACTAGAAGAGCTGAATGAACAGGGCGACTCACAAAATCCCTACCATAGCGTGCTGCTGACGCACGAGCTCCTGAATAATGACCAGTCTCTCGAGACCTCTTGGCCTCTCTCTCCTCTCTGTCCCGGGCGAACATGCCCTCCACTCTCCTGGCAATGCTCACTGCCTGCTGATAAGTGATATCCATCTCCAACTCCCTGGCCATATTGGTCCGAATACTGGGGTGGAATTCTTCAATGAAGCGATGAACCCTCTCTCTGACTGTAGCAACCAGAGCCGGTGCATGGCGATCTACTCACTAAAATGGACTACATACTACGACACAGTCATAGCACCTTGACGTAGCTTCTCAAACTCTGCACGCCAAGCATCCCTGAGTCTTTGAGGAACATACTCACATAAGAACATCTCTAAAAACTGAGTCCAAGTGAGTGAGGCTGCCTCGCCCGGACTACTCAGCTCATAGGAATGCCACCACTGATATGCCGCTCCCCTCAGCTGGAAAGCGGTGAAAGAAACCCCACTCGTCTCCACAATGCCCATAGCGTGGAGAATACGATGACACTCCTCAAGAAAACCTAGAGCATCATCTGAAGCTACTCCGCTGAAAGTAGGTGGGTGGTACTTTTGCACCTCTCAAGTCTAAGCTGCTCTGCCTCAGAAGCAGCTACCCTGATCTCATGCTGAACCGGAGCCACTGGGGGCATATGAATATACTCTGGGGCTTGATCAACCTGGACCCTATTTTCTCAGGAGTGCGGGTTGTAGGAGTCTGTGCCCCTCCCTCGGCCTGAGATGTAGCGGGGAGCTATCGGAAATAATCCAGCCTGAGCCAGAGTGCAGAACATGCTCATGAACTGAGCTAAAGTCTCCTGGAGGGCTGGAGTAGCAATAGGGATCTCCGGTGCTGGCCCTCCAGCTGGAGCTGCTGGGGGCTCCTCTAACTTAGCTCTCGCAGGTGCTCGGGCTGCACCGCATAGTCATCCTCTACCTCGACCCCGGCCTCTGGCGGCTCTGGCAAGGGGCTCGGGTGCCTGATTGTCGGTCCTCCCAGTACGGGTCCTCACCATCTGTGAGAAAGAACAGAATAGAATCTTAGAATTTTTGGTGTCAATAACTCGCACGACAAGGAAATCAAAGAAATATGATTGTTCCTAACAGTTACATAGCCTCCCGAAGATAAGTACGGACATCTCCGCACCGATACAAGAGACTCTAATAAATCGGCTTGTGACTCGCAACTCCTATGAACCTAGTGCTCTGATACAAACTTGTCACAACCCAAACTAACCCTCCGTAAGGTGTTGTGATGGCACCTAGTCTCTACGACTAGGTAAGCCTAATATTACGAAAAATATAAAGAAAACACAACATTTTAAAAATAAACAGCATATTGTGAATAGCCAAGAGTAATACCACTCGACATATCCAAAATAATTTCCCAAGACCCGGAATATCATTAAGTCACAAGCTGCTATAATCTATATAGCTCTATACAAAAGTCTAAAGATAGTAAAGAAAATCTCTAGGCGAGGGAGTAGAAGGGGACTCCGAAGATCTGCTGATGCAGTCAGTAGTACCTTGAAGTCTCCTAAAATCAGCAACACGCACTAACCCCGAGGCTGATAGCTCGCACCTGGATCTGCACACGAAAACATGTGCAGGAAAGGGCATGAGTATACCACAATAGTACCCAGTAAGTGCCAAGCCTAACCTCGATCGAGTAGTGACGAGGTCAGGTCAAGGCCCTACCGGAGTAAATATAATAAATTAAACAGTAAAAGATATAAGTAAAATTTACGGTAACACAGTTAAAGAAATTCTCAAAAATTTAACAGTTAAAGGAGTCCTCGGCTCAGAACAAGGTAAACACAGTGGGGAATATCCCGGGATACCGTCCTATAGTTCCAAATAAATATGCAGTACAGGGGGATCTCCCAGAATACGTCTGTAGTCCCAAAGTAAATATGCAGTATTGGGGGATCTCCCGGAATACGTACGTAGTCCCAAAGTAAATATACAGTACAAGGGGAATCTCCTGGAATACGTCCGTAGTCCCAAAGTAAATATGCAGTATAGAGGGATCACTCGGAATACGTCCCTAGTCCCAAAGTAAATATGCAATGCTGGGAGATATCTCGGAATACATCTGTAGTCCCAATTTAAATATGCAACACAAGATGAAATGGCAGGTATAGCATCGAGTTATACAGTTTATACTGAATACAGATAAGAAAAATAGGGACTTAACTAAGCATGGCGCACAAAATGTCAAATAGGCAGTTAAAACACGTAAGCATGCTTCTCTAGTCTAAGTTTAACAATTAAACGTATTAGTGCAATTTAATAAGGAAAAAAATGGTTTATGATTTAGAAAGGAAAAACGGTGTTTTTTGAAATAGTAGCCCATTGTACGTACTCGTCACCTCACGTACACGGCGCCCACACATCAATTAATATCGAAAATCTTAAGGAAAAAGTCCCCAACACAAGGTTAGGCAAGCCACTTACCTCGAACCGCTCAACTCAACTCGATATCACGTTCTTGCCACGAGTATCCGACTCCAAATGGCCCGAATCTATTTAAATTAATTGCATAATATAAATATAACTACAAGAAACTAATTTAACAAATTAATTTGAGGCTAAAGCGTGAAATTAGGAAAAACGCACCCAAAAAAAGTCTCCCCGGGCCCACATCTCGGAATCGGGTAAAAATTATAAATTATGAACACCCATTCACTCACGAGTTCACTCGAACAAAAATCATCCAAATCCGACGTCAAATTCCCATTAAAATCTTAGATTTTCAATTGGGGAACCTTTTCCCCAATGTCCAAACTTCTACCCTCAATTTCCTTAATTAGACGAGGAAAACAACAATAGATTAATGCATTATGAACAAAATAGAGTTAGAATTAGTTACCCAATAGTTCTCCTTCAAAATACCTTGAGAAATCGTCTCCCACCGAGCTCTAAATCGAATTTTGTGTTATGAAATTTCAAACCCTCGAAATCCTCTTTTCTGCCCAGCGATTTCCGCACCTGCGGACCTAGGACCGCACCTGCGGTCACGCACCTACGGACAATCCATCGCAGGTGCGAAGTCCACTTACTTGGGCTGGGTCCACACCTGCGCGCATGAGTCTGCACCTGCGGATGCGCTTCTGCACTCAATCGTCCGCTTCTGCGGAACCTTGGGTCCTTCTCACCTCCGCATCTGCGACTGCCCTTCCGCAGATGCGGCTCCGCTCCTGCGGCTCACTCGTCGCATCTGCGACCACTGACTCCCTGGCCTAAAAGCGCACCTGTGATCCCAGCCTCGCTTCTGCGAGGCCGCACCTGTGGACTCCCTACCGCAGGTGCGAAAATACCAGAACCAGCAACTCCAAAAATTCCTCTAAGTTCAAGTTCATTCCATTAAGCATCTGAAACACACCCGAAGCCCCCGGGACCTCAACCAAACATACCAACCAATTTCTAAAATACCATACGAACTTATTCGAGCGTTCAAACCACATCGAACAACACCAAAATCATGAATTAAGCACGGATTCAAGCCTAAGAATTTAAAATTTTCCAAATTCTACAAACGACGCCGAACCACATCAAATCTAGTCCAAATGACCTCAAATTTTACACACAGGTCACAAATGACACTACGAACCTAAATCCACTTTCGGAATTCCATTCCGAGCTCGATATCAAAATTTCCACTATCGGCCGAAAGCGCCGAAAAACTAACTTCCGCCAATTCAAGCCTAAATCTACTACAAACCTCCAAAACACATTCCGGACGCACTCCTAACCCCAAATCACTCAACGGAGCTAATGGAGTCAACAGAATTCCATTTCGGATCCGTCTTCGCACAGTTCTGACTACGGTCCAAACTCCAAGGCTTAAACTCACAACTAGGGACTAAGTGTCCCAAAACTCTATGAATTCCATAACCAATCACTCCGGCAAGTCCCAAAAGCAGAAACAAATATGGAAAAAGCAGATATTAGGGGATCGGGGCTCTAATTCTCAAAACGACCGGTCGGATCGTTACAATTACTCTGTGACATATTTAAAATATTAATTTATTATATTCATAGCATTTTTATGAAAATATTTTTATTCAGAAGTGTTTTAATTGATTTTGCATTTATAATTGATAAATAATTTATTTATTATTTTCTTAAAATTATTTATGAGTTAGCAGCTATTCAAACTAAGTATTCATATTTATTTAGCATTTTATGCATGTTTTATGAAATTTTATATCATTTCCTATAATTGCATTGCATTTTTATATTATTTATGCATTATTTCCAATAATAGCCTATATTCTTTACAATAGTTCTATTTCCAATAATAGCCTATATTCTTTACAATAGTTTCAATAATAGCCTATATTCTTTACAATAGTTCTATTTAGGTCAAAATAGCATTTTTATGCTTTTATAATCCTAAGCTACATTTTAAAGTGTTAAATATCATAAATGGTATTTTATTATTTGTTAGCCATTTTTATAATTTATTTTTAATAAAATTTATGTGTTTTAAATCTTGCCTAATTAAAGGCTGAATTCCAGACCAAATGTGGTCCAAAACCTGATCCCAATACACATGACCCATTCACATACCCAATCGGACGACCTAGAAGCCCATACCCGACATAGTAACCTGCCCCGCTGCACCTTGATCATTGGCCGTTGATCTCAAATAATCAACGACCCATAATAATTCCCCCTTTCTCTTTATATACCCTCAACCTAAACCCTAATCCCCATTTCCATCGAGACCAGATGCCCTTCATCGTCTCTTCTCTTCCCTAGCCTACACGGGATATCTTCATTCCTTTTCTGGATCTTAGTCAATTTACAATTCTCCTGTGATGCTCTTACCTTTCCCTACTCCTTATCTTATGGTACTTGCCCGATTATGGCAAGTTCTTGCGCGAAAGACCTAATGATACTTGCCTAAACATGGCAAGTATCGATGCGAAGATTTAAATATGGATTTGATTATTAATTCTATATAGAATCATGGCTTGATACATTTAGAGGAAATATTTACTCCCTTGACAGTCCGGTTCGTTGATACTCTCGGTTGATTTTTTTGTACAATTTTTCCCTAATCCGATATGAAATCGGTTTGCATGTGATATTTTTCCTTATTCCGTGTGATTGATCTTATTTCCTTATTTATTTACCTGTTGTTAACACTATATAAACCAAATCCCTTTTCTCCTAGAGAATACTTAGGTCACCCGTCTCTCGCACTCATACTTACACTCATTATTTCAGTATTCTTGGTTCTACTGGTTCCACCATTGTTTGGTTGATTTATGGTCGGTTGAAAGCCAAGGACACCAGTTATTGGCTCTTAAGCCTTTCCCGGCATAAGTACTACTCAGGATCCCAAGAGGTTCTCGTGAACTCTGACTTGTCGGGATTCGAGGTTTTGGAGCTCTTTTCAACCTCTATTGCTTGTTCTTGTTACTACTTTGTCTGGTTAGTCTCCTTAGCCTCTATCTTATGCTTATCTGTTTAGTTACTGGTTTTTCAATTGTGTTCTAGTCCTAATTTCGTAGTCAAAGCATGCTCATAGGAATTCTTTTGCTAATGTCTCACCTCGTGAAGGTCTACTACTGATGTTTCTGTTAAATCATGACTATGTTTGATGTTTGTCTTTAGCTAATGGATTGAATAAGGTTATTGTTTCAATGTTGGGTTTGGCCTGCCTCTATTTGGTTTATGTTCTTTTATGTTATTGCACTTAGGAGGCAACTGAAATTTGTTAGGATAGCTAGAATGTGGATTGTGGATTCATGTTACTCGTTAATATGCCTCGCATGTGTTCTTTACCATGTCGAGTCAGACCTTTGGGTTTGCTAAAATTTTTCTCTTAATCACTAGTAAACCTTTAGTCACTCATTTGGTGCAAAATATTTGATTCATTGTGGCTTGGTTATCCTGTTTAAATTAGCAACAAGCATGATAGGGAGTAGTACACATGGCTTAACTTATTACTTGTGTTTTTTGTATGAGATCCTTCTTCTTTCCACTTTGTTGAATGGTTATTTGTCATAATACACACTAGTATGAGCACTTAGAAGATCTTCCTCTAGGGATGGATGTTACACCCTATATTTTCGTACATAAAAATGCATCGTAAGCAAACTAATGTAGGACCAAAAATGAGATAATATTTAAAAGTATAAAAATTAATTTAATCATGTTACCTCTGAGGTTACAAATATTGAAGATCATGAACAACAAGTACAAAGAGGGTTGGACGGTTCAGAAGATAAAGCAATTGAAGAAAATAATGTTTCGTCGAAAGTCGACAAGTTGGGAATGTTATAACATATACCTTTGGGGTGAGACTAGGGTGCTTAACATGATAAGGAGATTATGTTATAATTTATATTAGTCGTATGACATCCGTGTGTTATGTTTTGAAGTCAAGAGAGTTGTGGAACAAAAGTCGATGAAAGTCATCACAAGTTACATTCATAAGTTTTACTGAAACTTTGGGTCAAATGTAACTGCGATTTTCTCCCAATATACTTAGAGTTATGGGGTGTTCCACCCATCAAATTAAAGATCTATGAGTCTATTTTCTAACTCATTAAACCGTTTGTCAATACGACATTGGAGTAGAAAGATATGGGTATTTGTGCGATACTGCACAAGCTGCTAGGTGACAAGTAGGTGTGTCACCTACTTGCTTAAATGAGAGCCCAAAAAAATGGGCCATTTCGGGTCGTCCAAAGAGGCCTTTTAAGGGCCTATTTTCTTCATATATTAGACTTAAAATAGAGCATAATAACCAGACATAAGCTCTGCAAAGAATCCTCCCAAAAATTCCAGTTGCCATCCTAGACCGACAAATCCGCAATCTACGAAATAAGGAGGTAGCTTCCGTAAAGGTTTTATGGAGGAGCAAGAATGTAGAAGAGATGACGTGGGAATCGGAGGAAGAAATGAAGTCTAAATACCCCCACCTATTTCAAACTGAAGATATGGCTCGAGATGGGATGCTACAACACAGCTCTATTCAGGCTAGCAGGTCAGCAGGTAAGCTTTTAGTTTTCACTTTTAGTATTTATGATTTACGGTTGGTGAGGCAAAGTGTTGCTATTTATAAACATTGGCCATGTGTGGCATGCATAGTATGTTTTCTGGCTACGTACAGGTTGGTTTTAACCTAGTGTACGAAGGATACTCTGGCAAAAGTTTCCAAAGTCTCTAAGAGTAAACATTCGAGGACGAATGTTTCCAAGGGGGGAATGATGTTACACCCTATATTTTCGTACATAAAAATGCATTGTAAGCAAACTAATGTAGGACCAAAAATGAGATAATATTTAAAAGTATAAAAATTAATTTAATCATGTTACCTCTGAGGTTACAAATATTGAAGATCATGAACAACAAGTACAAAGAGGGTTGGACGGTTCAGAAGATAAAGCAATTGAAGAAAATAATGTTTCGTCGAAAGTCGACAAGTTGGGAATGTTATAACATATACCTTTGGGGTGAGACTAGGGTGCTTAACATGATAAGGAGATTATGTTATGATTTATATTAGTCGTATGACATCCGTGTGTTATGTTTTGAAGTCAAGAGAGTTGTGGAACAAAAGTTGATGAAAGTCATCACAAGTTACATTCATAAGTTTTACTGAAACTTTGGGTCAAATGTAACTGCGATTTTCTCCCAATATACTTAGAGTTATGGGGTGTTCCACCCATCAAATTAAATATCTATGAGTCTATTTTCTAACTCATTAAACCGTTTGTCAATACGATATTGGAGTAGAAAGATATGGGCATTTGTGCGATACTGCACAAGCTGCTAGGTGACAAGTAGGTGTGTCACCTACTTGCTTAAATGAGAGCCCAAAAAATGGGCCATTTCGGGTCGTCCAAAGAGGCCTTTTAAGGGCCTATTTTCTTCATATATTAGACTTAAAATAGAGCATAATAACCAGACATAAGCTCTGCAAAGAATCCTCCCAAAAATTTCCCACAAACCCTAATTGATTTTCTCTCCCTTTCAAGTTCTAATTGGAGGTAAAACCTAGAGTTTGAAGAACCAAGATAGGAGCTGAGTTATCCAACAAATAAGGTGAGTTTACTGCTCTCTTTCATCCAGTTTTTCTTCTAAAAATTCATGGTAAGTCGTTCTATACTTGTAAGAACTCACGGGACGGTGATCGGAAGCCGTGAGTTCGAGTTATTCACTTGTAGCGGACTGTTTTGTGGACTGTATTGTGTTGCTGTTAGGCTGCGTGTTTTACTACTGTTTTGTGGAGTTTGGAGGAGGAAGGGGGTTTATAAACACCATATAAATGTAGGGTGATTGGTCATTCGTCATAACATTTCTGGGTCGTTTGACACTACTACGGTGGTCGTTTTGTGTATGAAGAGATTGGGGTGTGTTGGGCTGTTTTGTAGTATTTGATGGTGTATATAGGGCTGGAAAATGATGTATATATGTTGTTATTGTTCTGTTCTTGTATTGTTGGTGTTATCTTGAATTTGGAGGAAGTAAGGATTATAGGGGAGATGCTGCCCGTTTTAATACAAAATAAGTTTGTCGTTCGTTGTGTGATAGTTGTACCTTTCGTAACTTAACGATAGTATTATTATCATTCTTGTAGATTAAGGTGTGAAGAGGTGAGTTCAACTTGGTTATTACAAAGATTGTGATAAGGTATGTTAAGGCTAAGCCTTCCTTCATTTTGGCATGATCTCGTAGCTACATGTGTTAGTAATGAGACAAAAGAGAAGTTCATATTCATGAATTTATTCACACTATTCTAGTCTCATAAGTTACAATATTATTCCTTATCGAGATTCTATATTCAATATAGTATTGTCTTCTTCCAGTCAAGAGAGCAGCAAGCCTATATATACAGTATTACAGTATTTTCATTACCATCGAGCTATAATCGATGGGCAGGCCCCTATTGGGCAACCTCTGATCAGATGGAAAGTTATATACCGAGCCTACTGTGGCCGAGCGCCTATGAGCGAGCCTAGCATGGCCGAGATACATAGCCTAGTATGGCCGAGCGCCTATGAGCGAGCCTACTATGGCAGAGCAGTTATATATATACCGAGCCTTATAAGGCCGTACAATTATTTTACTTACTATATTGAAGGAGTTGAGTCAGTATCAGCAGGTAAGTATATCTCCAGATCATCTTTGACTCCCAGTTACTTCCAGTTATTATATTATCAGTTCAGTTTTGATTTTCAGTTATGTTATTGCCTTACATACTCGGTACATTATTTCGTACTGACGTCCCTTTTTCGGGGACGCTGCATTTCATGCATGCAGGTTCAGATAGACGGACGAGTAGATCTCCTCAGTAGGTGTTTCCCGAGTTCAGCCTGATCGGTAAGCTCCATGTCTTTCGGAGTTACCAGGTCTAGAGTGTTGTGTACATCTTATGTATATCTGTATATATGTTATGGGTAGGTCGGGGCCCTGTTCCGATCATAGTACATCTATCAGTAGAGGCTTGTAGACATATCCTGTTGGTTAGTGCAGTATGTTGGGTTTGTAGGCCTGGTATGTATATTTGATGGTTTGTCAGCTGTAGTAGCTATGACGGCCTTGTCGGCCTAGCTTTATATTAATGTTTAGTTAGCGCTAGTTTCCATTCAGTTTTATATTTTGCTTTGCAAATTGTCTTGCAAGGTGGCCCCATGGCCAAAGTATGACATTATATGTTCAGAGTCCCTTAGTCGCAATTTGGTACGCCAGGTTAGGTGAGGCACCGGGTGCCAGTCTCGCTTCCAGGTCGGGGCATGACAAACTTGGTATCAGAGCAGTTCTATCCTAGGGAGTCTACAAGCTGTGTCTAGTTGAGTCTTGTTTATAGATGTGTTGTGCACTACATTATATAAGCAGGGCACTACAGGGCATTTAGGAGTTAGTTACCCTTCTTTGAAATCTAAATTGTGCTATAGAACTGAGTTATAGGAAATTTGAATTAAACTTATGTGTTGGTGTTTGCATGCACAGATGACGGTGACTCAGGAAGACTACGGCTAGCCAGAGGAGAGATACAGCAGCAGGTGAGGGGACCAGCAGGGTACCCCCAGTAGATGGGGCCCAGTCTGAGGCTCAAGGCGAGACCCCTACTCAGCCATTACCGGCTCCTCCACCAACTACGGAGATTCCTAGGGAAACCGCACATCCAGTTCCCCCTCCACTTCCATCAGATCAGGACTTGAGGAGTGCAGTGCATTTGTTGACACAGTTGGTAGCTACCCAGCAACAGGCTAGGGCATCAGCTAGTGCAGGAACTTCTGAGGGGTCTGGGAGTTCAAGGGTCCGAGAGTTTATTGCTTTGAGTCCCCCAGAGTTCACGGGGACAGATCAGAGGGAGGACCCGCAGGATTTCATAGATCAGCTTCACAGGATCTTTCGTGTTATGCATGCCACGGAGAAAGAGGCAGTTGAGCTAGCAGCTTTTCGACTCCGAGATATAGCCATCCTTTGGTATGAGGGATGGGAGAGGTCCAGGGGACGTGATGCACCTCCAGCTATTTGGGAGAATTTTTTAGATGCCTTCCTTGACCAGTACTTACCACGGGAGATCCGACAGGCTCGAGTCGATCAGTTTCTAGCCCTTAAGCAGGGTAATATGAGTGTTCGAGAGTATAGTCTCCATTTTGACTCATTGGCCAGATATGCACCATCCATAGTTGCTACTATGCGGGACAGGATTCACAGGTTTATAGCAGGGTTAGCCCCAGAGTTAACCGAGGCATGTGCCACCGCTGCATTACAGGATAGTATGGATATCTCCCGGATTCAGGCATTCGCCCAGAATATAGAAAGGGGTAGGCGTCGGCAGCAGGGTACAGAGAGGGCTGAGCAAGGGCAACATAAGAGGATGAGATTTCCCAGGTCTCAGGAGCAATCTCAGGGTAGTTATAGGACCCAGTACTTCGGACGGCCACCTAGGCCTCCGCCACCTCGGTTACAGGGTTACAGGTATGACCGCTATACTCAGTCAGGACCAGGTGAGAGCTCACGGGCATCGGGTTTGCAGCGACAGCGAGGATCTGCGCAGACATGGTCATTTCCTCCACGGTGTGACATCTGTGGTAGAGGACACTTGGGCCAATGCCGAGCAGGTTCTGATGCTTGTTATACATGTGGGCGTCCAGGGCATATGATGCGGGATTGCCCAAATAGAGATTCAGGGGGAATGGCACAACCAGCAAGTTTAGCAACAGGATTATCTATGTCCGTGCATCCTTCAGGGCGCAAGTCTCAGTCTTCGGCTGGTAGAGGTCGGGGCAGAGGTAGAGGTTCCAGTTCAAGTGGTAATCAGAACCGTATCTATGCTTTAGCAGGTCGGCAGGACCAGGAGTCTTCACCAGACGTTGTGATAGGTATATTAACCATTTGCTCTCACGATGCTTATGCTTTGATAGACCCAGGATCTACTTTATCTTATATTACCCCATTTGTCGCGAGGAAGTTTGGTATAGTGCCTGAAATACTAAGTGATCCTTTTGCGGTATCTACACCGGTCGGAGAATCGATTATTGCTAGACGGGTTTACCGAGGTTGTACGGTGACAATTTGTAGTCGTCAGACCTCAGCTGACCTAGTTGAGCTAGAGATGATGGATTTTGATGCTATCATGGGCATGGACTGGTTGGCAGCTTGCTATGCCACAGTTGATTGCCGAGCAAAGGCAGCCAGATTTCATTTTCCGGGTGAGCCAGTCCTTGAATGGGTAGGTAATACACCAACACCCAGAGGTAGGTTTATTTCCTATCTGAAGGCGAGGAAAATGATCGCAAAAGGGTGCATTTATCATATTGTGCGAGTTAGAGATGCAGATGCTGAGATACCTACACTTCAGTCTATTCCCGTAGTCAAAGAGTATGCAGATGTGTTTCCAGATGAGCTTCCAGGTATTCCTCCAGAGCGAGAGAGTGATTTTAGCATCGATTTGCTTCCAGGAACTCAACCAATATCCGTCCCTCCGTATAGAATGGCACCTGGCGAATTGAAGGAGTTGAAGGAGCAGTTAAAAGATTTGTTGGAGAAAGGTTACATCAGGCCCAGTACCTCACCTTGGGGTGCACCAGTACTATTTGTGCGGAAGAAAGACGGCTCGCTGAGGATGTGTATCGATTATAGGCAGCTGAACAAGGTAACTATTAAGAATAAGTATCCACTTCCAAGGATCGATGACTTGTTTGATCAGTTGCAGGGGGCTAGATGCTTTTCAAAGATAGATTTGAGGTCGGGGTACCACCAAGTCAGAGTTCGGGAAAAAGATATTCCGAAGACAGCCTTCAGGACCCGATATGGCCACTTCGAGTTCCTTGTCATGTCCTTCGGGTTGACTAATGCACCCGCTGTATTTATGGACTTGATGAATAGCCTATTCCGACCATTTTTAGATCTGTTCGTGATAGTATTTATTGATGATATTCTAGTTTATTCCCATTCAGAGGATGAGCATGCGGACCACCTGCGAGCGGTACTCCAAACCCTCCATGATCATAAGTTGTATGCTAAGTTTTCTAAATGTGAGTTCTGGTTGAAGTCTGTAGCATTCTTGGGGCATATTGTATCAGATGAAGGGATAAAGGTGGACACTCAGAAGATTGAGGCCGTGAAATCTTGGCCTAGACCTACCACTCCGACAGAGGTACGTAGCTTTCTAGGCTTAGCAGGATACTATCGGAGGTTCGTAGAGGGTTTTTCTTCCCTTTCGGCACCATTGACGAAGTTGACACAGAAAGAAACTAAGTTTCAATGGACAGAGGTTTGCGAGCGGAGTTTCCAAGAGCTTAAGAACAAGTTGACCTCAGCTCCAGTTCTAACACTTCCAGAGGGTCTAGAGGGTTATGCCGTGCATTGTGATGCATCAGGTGTCGGGTTAGGATGTGTCCTGATGCAACATGGGAAGGTAATTGTGTATGCTTCAAGGCAGTTGAGGAAGCACGAGAGGAATTATCCGACCCACGACCTCGAGTTAGCTGCGGTTGTCCATGCACTTAAGATATGGCGGCATTATTTATATGGTGTTCATGTTGATGTATTTACTGATCATAAAAGCCTACAATATATCTTCAAGCAGAAAGAGTTGAATTTGCGACAGAGGCGATGGCTTGAGTTATTGAAAGATTATGATGTTAACATTCTCTACCATCCAGGGAAAGCTAATGTTGTAGCAGATGCCTTAAGTCGCCGATCTATGGGTAGCTTAGCACATGTAGAGCCCAAGAAAAGACAATTAGCTAGAGAGATTCATCAATTGTCTTCATTGGGGGTTCGGTTAGTAGATTCTGAGGATGGTGGAGTTGTACTCCAAAATACTACAAAATCATCCCTCATAGCGGAAGTCAAGGAAAGGCAGTACGAGGACCCAGAGTTGGTCGAGCTGAGAGAGCGAGTTTCGCAGCAGAAGAAGCCATTGTTAGAGCTAAAGGGAGATGGGGTTCTCAGATATAGGGGTCGTTTGTGTGTTCCAGATGTAGCAGGGCTACGAGACAGGATTATGTCAGAGGCACATTATTCATGGTATTCCATCCATCCTGGGTCGACGAAGATGTATCATGACATTAAGGATGTGTACTGGTGGAATGATATGAAGAAGAACATTGCTGAGTTTGTCGCCCAATGTACTAGTTGCCAGCAAGTGAAAATAGAGCACCAGAAGCCTGGAGGGCTAATGCAGACTATAGAGATCCCGACATGGAAATGGGAGGCGATAAACATGGACTTTATCACGGGTTTACCTCGTTCTAATCGTAAGTTCGATTCCATATGGGTGATAGTCGATAGGCTCATGAAATCAGCTCACTTCCTACCGGTCAGATCTACATATACAGCAGAAGATTATGCAAAGTTATATATTAAGGAGATAGTGCGGCTACACAGAGTACCAGTTTCTATTATATCTGACCGTGGGGCTCAGTTTACAGCACATTTTTGGAGGTCATTTCAGAGAGGTCTAGGGACTCAGGTGAATCTCAGCACAGCTTTTCATCCACAAACTGATGGACAAGCCGAGCGCACAATTCAGACGCTCGAGGATATGTTACGAGTATGTGTGTTGGATTTTAAAAGAAGTTGGGATGAACATCTACCTCTTGTCGAGTTTGCATATAATAACAGTTACCACTCCAGTATTCAGATGGCTCCGTACGAGGCTTTGTATGGGCGTAAGTGCAGATCTCCTATAGGGTGGTTTGATGTTGGGGAATCTGGGTTATATGGGCCAGACCTGGTTCAACAGGCCATAGAGAAAGTAAAGCTTATCCGGGAGCGACTGTTGACAGCTCAGAGTCGTCAGAAGTCATATTCTGACGTGCGGCGACGAGACTTAGAGTTCAGGATTAATGACTGGGTATTCTTAAAGGTATCACCTATGAAGGGCGTGATGAGGTTTGGCAAGAAAGGCAAGCTTAGCCCACGGTATATTGGGCCTTATAGGATCATTCGGAGAGTGGGCCAAGTAGCTTATGAGTTAGAGTTGCCCTCAGAATTGGAGTCTGTCCATCCGATTTTTCACGTATCTATGCTACGGAAGTGCATTGGCGATCCTACCCGAGTGGTGCCCACGGATGATGTACAGATTACAGAGGACTTGTCATACGAGGAAATTCCAGTTGCCATCCTAGACCGACAAATCCGCAATCTACGAAATAAGGAGGTAGCTTCCGTAAAGGTTTTATGGAGGAGCAAGAATGTAGAAGAGATGACGTGGGAATCGGAGGAAGAAATGAAGTCTAAATACCCCCACCTATTTCAAACTGAAGATATGGCTCGAGATGGGATGCTACAACACAGCTCTATTCAGGCTAGCAGGTCAGCAGGTAAGCTTTTAGTTTTCACTTTTAGTATTTATGATTTACGGTTGGTGAGGCAAAGTGTTGCTATTTATAAACATTGGCCATGTGTGGCATGCATAGTATGTTTTCTGGCTACGTACAGGTTGGTTTTAACCTAGTGTACGAAGGATACTCTGGCAAAAGTTTCCAAAGTCTCTAAGAGTAAACATTCGAGGACGAATGTTTCCAAGGGGGGAATGATGTTACACCCTATATTTTCGTACATAAAAATGCATTGTAAGCAAACTAATGTAGGACCAAAAATGAGATAATATTTAAAAGTATAAAAATTAATTTAATCATGTTACCTCTGAGGTTACAAATATTGAAGATCATGAACAACAAGTACAAAGAGGGTTGGACGGTTCAGAAGATAAAGCAATTGAAGAAAATAATGTTTCGTCGAAAGTCGACAAGTTGGGAATGTTATAACATATACCTTTGGGGTGAGACTAGGGTGCTTAACATGATAAGGAGATTATGTTATGATTTATATTAGTCGTATGACATCCGTGTGTTATGTTTTGAAGTCAAGAGAGTTGTGGAACAAAAGTTGATGAAAGTCATCACAAGTTACATTCATAAGTTTTACTGAAACTTTGGGTCAAATGTAACTGCGATTTTCTCCCAATATACTTAGAGTTATGGGGTGTTCCACCCATCAAATTAAAGATCTATGAGTCTATTTTCTAACTCATTAAACCGTTTGTCAATACGACATTGGAGTAGAAAGATATGGGCATTTGTGCAATACTGCACAAGCTGCTAGGTGACAAGTAGGTGTGTCACCTACTTGCTTAAATGAGAGCCCAAAAAAATGGGCCATTTCGGGTCGTCCAAAGAGGACTTTTAAGGGCCTATTTTCTTCATATATTAGACTTAAAATAGAGCATAATAACCAGACATAAGCTCTGCAAAGAATCCTCCCAAAAAATTCCAGTTGCCATCCTAGACCGACAAATCCGCAATCTACGAAATAAGGAGGTAGCTTCCGTAAAGGTTTTATGGAGGAGCAAGAATGTAGAAGAGATGACGTGGGAATCGGAGGAAGAAATGAAGTCTAAATACCCCCACCTATTTCAAACTGAAGATATGGCTCGAGATGGGATGCTACAACACAGCTCTATTCAGGCTAGCAGGTCAGCAGGTAAGCTTTTAGTTTTCACTTTTAGTATTTATGATTTACGGTTGGTGAGGCAAAGTGTTGCTATTTATAAACATTGGCCATGTGTGGCATGCATAGTATGTTTTCTGGCTACGTACAGGTTGGTTTTAACCTAGTGTACGAAGGATACTCTGGCAAAAGTTTCCAAAGTCTCTAAGAGTAAACATTCGAGGACGAATGTTTCCAAGGGGGGAATGATGTTACACCCTATATTTTCGTACATAAAAATGCATTGTAAGCAAACTAATGTAGGACCAAAAATGAGATAATATTTAAAAGTATAAAAATTAATTTAATCATGTTACCTCTGAGGTTACAAATATTGAAGATCATGAACAACAAGTACAAAGAGGGTTGGACGGTTCAGAAGATAAAGCAATTGAAGAAAATAATGTTTCGTCGAAAGTCGACAAGTTGGGAATGTTATAACATATACCTTTGGGGTGAGACTAGGGTGCTTAACATGATAAGGAGATTATGTTATGATTTATATTAGTCGTATGACATCCGTGTGTTATGTTTTGAAGTCAAGAGAGTAGTGGAACAAAAGTTGATGAAAGTCATCACAAGTTACATTCATAAGTTTTACTGAAACTTTGGGTCAAATGTAACTGCGATTTTCTCCCAATATACTTAGAGTTATGGGGTGTTCCACCCATCAAATTAAAGATCTATGAGTCTATTTTCTAACTCATTAAACCGTTTGTCAATACGACATTGGAGTAGAAAGATATGGGCATTTGTGCAATACTGCACAAGCTGCTAGGTGACAAGTAGGTGTGTCACCTACTTGCTTAAATGAGAGCCCAAAAAAATGGGCCATTTCGGGTCGTCCAAAGAGGACTTTTAAGGGCCTATTTTCTTCATATATTAGACTTAAAATAGAGCATAATAACCAGACATAAGCTCTGCAAAGAATCCTCCCAAAAAATTCCAGTTGCCATCCTATACCGACAAATCCGCAATCTACGAAATAAGGAGGTAGCTTCCGTAAAGGTTTTATGGAGGAGCAAGAATGTAGAAGAGATGACGTGGGAATCGGAGGAAGAAATGAAGTCTAAATACCCCCACCTATTTCAAACTGAAGATATGGCTCGAGATGGGATGCTACAACACAGCTCTATTCAGGCTAGCAGGTCAGCAGGTAAGCTTTTAGTTTTCACTTTTAGTATTTATGATTTACGGTTGGTGAGGCAAAGTGTTGCTATTTATAAACATTGGCCATGTGTGGCATGCATAGTATGTTTTCTGGCTACGTACAGGTTGGTTTTAACCTAGTGTACGAAGGATACTCTGGCAAAAGTTTCCAAAGTCTCTAAGAGTAAACATTCGAGGACGAATGTTTCCAAGGGGGGAATGATGTTACACCCTATATTTTCATACATAAAAATGCATTGTAAGCAAACTAATGTAGGACCAAAAATGAGATAATATTTAAAAGTATAAAAATTAATTTAATCATGTTACCTCTGAGGTTACAAATATTGAAGATCATGAAAAACAAGTACAAAGAGGGTTGGACGGTTCAGAAGATAAAGCAATTGAAGAAAATAATGTTTCGTCGAAAGTCGACAAGTTGGGAATGTTATAACATATACCTTTGGGGTGAGACTAGGGTGCTTAACATGATAAGGAGATTATGTTATGATTTATATTAGTCGTATGACATCCGTGTGTTATGTTTTGAAGTCAAGAGAGTTGTGGAACAAAAGTTGATGAAAGTCATCACAAGTTACATTCATAAGTTTTACTGAAACTTTGGGTCAAATGTAACTGCGATTTTCTCCCAATATACTTAGAGTTATGGGGTGTTCCACCCATCAAATTAAAGATCTATGAGTCTATTTTCTAACTCATTAAACCGTTTGTCAATATGACATTGGAGTAGAAAGATATGGGCATTTGTGCAATACTGCACAAGCTGCTAGGTGACAAGTAGGTGTGTCACCTACTTGCTTAAATGAGAGCCCAAAAAAATGGGCCATTTCGGGTCGTCCAAAGAGGACTTTTAAGGGCCTATTTTCTTCATATATTAGACTTAAAATAGAGCATAATAACCAGACATAAGCTCTGCAAAGAATCCTCCCAAAAAATTCCAGTTGCCATCCTATACCGACAAATCCGCAATCTACGAAATAAGGAGGTAGCTTCCGTAAAGGTTTTATGGAGGAGCAAGAATGTAGAAGAGATGACGTGGGAATCGGAGGAAGAAATGAAGTCTAAATACCCCCACCTATTTCAAACTGAAGATATGGCTCGAGATGGGATGCTACAACACAGCTCTATTCAGGCTAGCAGGTCAGCAGGTAAGCTTTTAGTTTTCACTTTTAGTATTTATGATTTACGGTTGGTGAGGCAAAGTGTTGCTATTTATAAACATTGGCCATGTGTGGCATGCATAGTATGTTTTCTGGCTACGTACAGGTTGGTTTTAACCTAGTGTACGAAGGATACTCTGGCAAAAGTTTCCAAAGTCTCTAAGAGTAAACATTCGAGGACGAATGTTTCCAAGGGGGGAATGATGTTACACCCTATATTTTCATACATAAAAATGCATTGTAAGCAAACTAATGTAGGACCAAAAATGAGATAATATTTAAAAGTATAAAAATTAATTTAATCATGTTACCTCTGAGGTTACAAATATTGAAGATCATGAACAACAAGTACAAAGAGGGTTGGACGGTTCAGAAGATAAAGCAATTGAAGAAAATAATGTTTCGTCGAAAGTCGACAAGTTGGGAATGTTATAACATATACCTTTGGGGTGAGACTAGGGTGCTTAACATGATAAGGAGATTATGTTATGATTTATATTAGTCGTATGACATCCGTGTGTTATGTTTTGAAGTCAAGAGAGTTGTGGAACAAAAGTTGATGAAAGTCATCACAAGTTACATTCATAAGTTTTACTGAAACTTTGGGTCAAATGTAACTGCGATTTTCTCCCAATATACTTAGAGTTATGGGGTGTTCCACCCATCAAATTAAATATCTATGAGTCTATTTTCTAACTCATTAAACCGTTTGTCAATACGATATTGGAGTAGAAAGATATGGGCATTTGTGCAATACTGCACAAGCTGCTAGGTGACAAGTAGGTGTGTCACCTACTTGCTTAAATGAGAGCCCAAAAAAATGGGCCATTTCGGGTCGTCCAAAGAGGCCTTTTAAGGGCCTATTTTCTTCATATATTAGACTTAAAATAGAGCATAATAACCAGACATAAGCTCTGCAAAGAATCCTCCCAAAAATTTCCCAAAAACCCTAATTGATTTTCTCTCCCTTTCAAGTTCTAATTGGAGGTAAAACCTAGAGTTTGAAGAACCAAGATAGGAGCTGAGTTATCCAACAAATAAGGTGAGTTTACTGCTCTCTTTCATCCAGTTTTTCTTCTGAAAATTCATGGTAAGTCGTTCTATACTTGTAAGAACTCACGGGACGGTGATCGGAAGCCGTGAGTTCGAGTTATTCACTTGTAGCGGACTGTTTTGTGGACTGTTTTGTGTTGCTGTTAGGCTGCGTGTTTTACTACTATTTTGTGGAGTTTTGGAGGAGGAAGGGGGTTTATAAACACCATATAAATTTATGGTGATTGGCTGGTCATTCGTCATAACATTTCCGGGTCGTTTGACACTACTACGGTGGTCGTTTTGTGTATGAAGAGATTGGGGTGTGTTGGGCTGTTTTATAGTATTTGATGGTGTATATAGGGCTGGAAAATGATGTATATATGTTGTTACTGTTCTGTTCTTGTATTGTTGGTGTTATCTTGAATTTGGAGGAAGTAAGGATTATAGGGGAGATGCTGCCCGTTTTAATACAAAATAAGTTTGTCGTTCGTTGTGTGATAGTTGTACCTTTCGTAACTTAACGATAGTATTATTATCATTCTTGTAGATTAAGGTGTGAAGAGGTGAGTTCAACTTGGTTATTACAAAGATTGTGATAAGGTATGTTAAGGCTAAGCCTTCCTTCATTTTGGCATGATCTCGTAGCTACATGTGTTAGTAATGAGACAAAAAGAGAAGTTCATATTCATGACTTTATTCACACTATTCTAGTCTCATAAGTTACAATATTATTCCTTATCGAGATTCTATATTCAATATAGTATTGTCTTCTTCCAGTCAAGAGAGCAGCAAGCCTATATATACAGTATTAAAGTATTTTCATTACCATCGAGCTATAATCGATGGGCAGGCCCCTATTGGGCAACCTCTGATCAGATGGAAAGTTATATACCGAGCCTACTATGGCCGAGCGCCTATGAGCGAGCCTAGCATGGCCGAGATACATAGCCTAGTATGGCCGAGCGCCTATGAGCGAGCCTACTATGGCAGAGCAGTTATATATATACCGAGCCTTATAAGGCCGTACAATTATTTTACTTACTATATTGAAGGAGTTGAGTCAGTATCAGCAGGTAAGTATATCTCCAGATCATCTTTGACTCCCAGTTACTTCCAGTTATTATATTATCAGTTCAGTTTTGATTTTCAGTTATGTTATTGCCTTACACACTCGGTACATTATTTCGTACTGACGTCCCTTTTCCGGGGACGCTGCATTTCATGCATGCAGGTTCAGATAGACGGACGAGTAGATCTCCTCAGTAGGTGTTTCCCGAGTTCAGCCTGATCGGTAAGCTCCATGTCTTTCGGAGTTACCAGGTCTAGAGTGTTGTGTACATCTTATGTATATCTGTATATATGTTATGGGTAGGTCGGGGCCCTGTTCCGATCATAGTACATCTATCAGTAGAGGCTTGTAGACATATCCTGTTGGTTAGTGCAGTATGTTGGGTTTGTAGGCCTGGTATGTATATTTGATGGTTTGTCAGCTATAGTAGCTATGATGGCCTTATCGGCCTAGCTTTATATTGATGTTTAGTTAGCGCTAGTTTCCATTCAGTTTTATATTTTGCTTTGCAAATTGTCTTGCAAGGTGGCCCCATGGCCAAAGTATGACATTATATGTTCAGAGTCCCTTAGTCGCAATTTGGTACGCCAGGTTAGGTGAGGCACCGGGTGCTTGTCTCGCTCCTAGGTTCGGGGCGTGACAATAGTTCCACCTCACTTGAGCATTTTACCAAACACTAGGCGTGTATTAAGGTTTCAAGGTCCTCCTATGGTGGATTCTTTAACCCCACTACCCAAAGTTCACTCATGGGCCTTATCCATTTCTTGGAAGTTCTGAAGTCCCAGATACACTTAGGTTCACTGTGTTTAGTTTCTTTGTCACTGGGCCTATGGCCAGTGTATTTCTGTCTCTTTCTATTGTGCCTGTAATTATTTTTATTGGTCTGTAATAAATTATAAAGATGATTAATGGGGGAGATAGTTGAAATGGACCTGGGAATAGTTTTAGTTCATGGATGCTTGGGTAGACAACATGCCTATAGGTTCCAAAATCCTTACTTGCTACTTGTCGTTACAAACCATGCTTAATTTCCTATATGCTACCTGCTATTACCAAATCATGCCTATAGGGTTATTATCTCGTGACCACTTCACTTAGAAATCATGAGCCTAGGAGTTTAACTAATGCGAATTGGACACTGCTTTCATAATTTGCCTATTATGTTAATAATTCAATAATATTACTTAGCCAACATGCCTATAGGATCTGTTATGTTATAATTGGCTCGCGTGTCTTCAACACCTCCTAGATATCATATTCTTAAGTTCTCACACTTAGAAATCATGCCAATAGGACCTTCTCTCTGCTAATTTACTTGACTGTTTGTACCACTGCGCTTACAGATCATGTTCCTAGGGTGTTACACCTAGAAATTATGCCTATAGGATTATAAACAGTGGCTCATGTCAGTCGACCACTTGATAGATTCAACAACCTAAGACTTAAGTCACATTAAAATCCTGCCTATAGGATCTGACAACGAAGTCTGCTTTTTGTATTTTTGCTATGATATCCACATAGAAACCATGCCTATAGGACTAACACTTAGGTAATTTATATCCTTCACTGTCGTAACAGGCCACTTATAATCATCGCTTAGAAATCTTGTCTTAGGCCTAACCAAGTAATTCGATGATACAAGTTAGTTTAAAACTGTCCGACATACCCTCACTATTAGAATTCATGCTCATAGGACAATTCATTGAACCAGTCTATCATATTTAATTCTGCCGCTTCTTTAAAACCAATTTAATTAGCAATAGTTTTGCACCTATATGAGTCTATCTGAGGAGGTAAATGTAAGCCCTTTTTATGCTAATTGTGATTGTTTGAAGTCCTACTTATTTAAATTGTTTGGCGCTAAGATTTTAAAAAAACATTTGAGCAACCCTAGGATAAGTCTAAAACCACCTTTATAGATGTCCAACACCTCCTAGATGATAGGCGTGGGACGGGCAGGCACATATAGGACACGACTTAGAGTTGAATTAGTGGGCTTTAGATAAATAACTTAAAGATAGTAATCAGATAGCTGGAGATGATAGTTTGTGCTCGCTTGATAATATGAGCAACTATTTCACCTAAGATTATGAAGTATTATTTATGTTGCACGGGATGAACCTTTAGGCTTAAAATTTTAGGACCCCTCATTTGTGTCTAAATTACTCATGTATGTTCTATCCTAGCACTTAGGATTTGTAATGTATCTCTAAGATTTGAATGTCTTTGCGGGTACGTGCATGGCAAGGTTATACGGTGGTTTGATGGCTTTGAGAACAACTTTGGACACGTTCGAAGATGAACGTATGTTTAAGTGGGGGAGAATGTAACGACCCAACCGGTCGTTTTGAGCATTTGCACTTCGCTCGGTAGTTTACGGGCATGAGTAACTCCGTATGATGTATTATGACTTATTTGAATCATCGGTTTTGGTTTTCAGGTTATTCGAAATTGAATTGGAAGAATGGATTGCATTGTTGAAGCTTTAAATTAGGAGAGTTGACCAAGTCTGACTTTTTGTGAATTTAAACCGGAAACGGAGTTTTGATAGTTTCGGTAGGTTTGTATGGTGATTTTGGAGCCGAGCGTATGCCCAGATATGTATTTGGATACTTCTAGAAGGTTTTGGCACAAATTGGCGAAAATTGGAAATTTGAAGGTTTGGAAAGTTCAAAAGTTTAACCGAGAGTTGACTTTATGGATATTGGGATCGGATTGTAGTTCAGGGAGTTGGAATAGCTTCGTTATGTCATTTGGGACTTGTGTGCAAAATTTGGGTTCATTCCGGGTTGATTTGTTATGTTTCGGTACGAGTTATTGAAGTTGAAAAGTTCAAAGTTCATCAAGTTTGAATTTAGGTGTGATTCATCGTTTTCATATTGTTAGTTGTGACTTGAGGCCTCGAGTAGGTCCGTATTAGGTTATGGGACTTGTTGATATGTTCGTACGGGGTCCAGAGGGTCTCGGGCGTGTTTCGAATTGATTTCGGATCCTTTTTCTTCATGTTGTTATTGTTGGTTGTTGCTGGTTGTTGCTGGTTCTGGTGTGACCACACCTACGGTTGGTTTGCGCAGGTGTGATGGTCGCAGAAGTGACAATGCAGTCATAGAAGTAGGATGAGAGCTGGATGAGGAGGCCCGCAGGAGAGGAGAAAAGGGCGCAGGTACGGATGCGCAGGTGCGTCGAGTGGAAATGCAGGTGCGAGGGTCTTCGCAGATGCGGAGTTTAATACCGCATATGAGGGGGTTGCTGGGCAAGGCTATTTTTCGCAGAAACAAAGTTTTTCCGCAAAAGCGAAGGTCGTAGATGCGACATTTTAACCGCATATGCAAAAGTGCAGGGCAGAATGATAAATACAAGGGTTCGCGATTTTGGTTTCATTTAACATTTCCAAGCTCGGATTGAGGCGACTTTTGGAGCAATTTTCATTGCAAGGATTGGGGTAAGTATTCTACATAGTTTTGATCTTATTCCATGAATCTATCTTCATTTTTGGCTATTGTTTGATGAATTTTAAAGAGAAATTGGGTGTTTTAGCCTAAAGTTTCATAATGTGAATTTTTGAGTTTTGAACATTGATTTGGAGTCGGATCTGAGTGAAACTAGTATGGCTGGACTCATAATTTAATGGTTTGTTGGATTTTGTAAATTTTTTCAGGTTCCGAGGTGCGGGCTCGGGTTGGGCTTTTGGCCGATTTTGGGCTTTTGATTCAAGATTTGATCTTTTTCGATCGCGATTGGTTCCTTTAGCATTGTTTGATGTACTTGAGTAATTTTGGATAGTTTCGAGCCGTTCGGAGGTTGGAACGTGCGGGATGGCATAATTGGAGCATTGCATGGCTTGCTGGGTATTGGGATTTACTTGTTCGAGGTAAGTAACACTTCTAAACTTTGTGCTGAGGGTATGAAACCCTAAATTACGTGTTATATGATTGGTGTTGAGGTGACGCACATACTAGGTGACGGGCGTGTGGGCATGAACCGTGTAAGTTGTAATTCCGTTATTTTTGTGGTACTGTGTAGCTACCTGATTATATCTGTAACCATGAAATCTACGTACTAGAGCTATTGAGTTGCGATTCATGTTATAAACCATGTCTAGGCTACGGGCTTACTTTTTTGGGACCCATTGAGGTTGTTACTACTGTTGAATTGTTTGCTTATATTGCAATTTCATACTCAGTCATGTTCATTCATTTCATATAATACCCCAGTCTCTGTTGCTACATATTGATACATCACATCATTATTTTGGGCTGATATTTGATGACATTTAAAGCCCGAGAGACTGGAGAGATTGATGACTGAGTGAGGACGAGGGCCTAATTATGAGATATTATATTATAGCACGTGAGTTATCTGTGTAGATACAGATGTTATACTATATACGTGAGTTGTCTGTGCAGCACGTGAGTTGTCCGTACAGATCCAGATATTGATACTATAGCACGTGAGTTGTCCGTGCAGCACGTGAGTTGTCCATACGGATTATAGAGCTTGGGTTGTAGGAGCCCATCCGGAGACTGTACACGCCCCCAGCAAGCGCAGGTACCTACTGAGTGCGAGTGCCGAGTGGCTGAGAGGACTGAGTAACTGTGAGGACTGAGTGAGTGGGAGAACTGTGTGACTGGGAGGACTGAGTGAATTGGTACTCTAAGAGTATGCATATGGTCTTTATCACTGATTTGCATCGCATTTGGCATGCACACTTGACATACAGACATAGAGATGCATTTTACCTCATGTTGTATAGTATCACGTCATTTATGACTTCTTATACATTTTGACATATGGGCATAGAGAGACATCTTACACTTGCTATCTGAAAGGAAAATGAAACATCTTATTGATTGTTGAAAGGATTTTTGGGAAAAATCATAGTTTTCAAACTTACTCATATTTTTGGCAATTTTGGTAAAAGACTTGGGTTTTCACTGAGATACTTGAAAAGCATGCATATTTTCTGGAACTGTGAATGAGCTGAGCATTTTATTTCTAAGATACTCCTTTTATTACTTGTAATATGCTGTTATGAATTGTTGTGGGATATTGGTATTGAACCCGACCTTTGTTCTAGCTCGTCACTACTTTCAACCTAAAGTTAGGTTTGTTACTTATTGAGTACATGGGGTCGGTTGTACTCATACTACACTTCTGCACCTTGTGTGCAGATATTGACTGCTGACGTTGTTGTGATCGACGGGAGCCAGAATTGAAGATGTATCTGTGTTCTGGTTGTAGCTGCCTCTTGTTCATGGTAGCCTTATATCTATAAAACTCTGTTTATGTACTTTTCAAATAGATGATGTATTTACTTCATTTTAGCTTTGAACTCTATTCTTAGAAGCACATGATTTGTACTACCAGCCCTTGGAGGAAATGTATAAGTTTCAGATATCTCTTTACTTAAATCTCTTATCATTCTCATTTGAAATTTGTTAGTTGTTAACTGGCTTACCTAGCGGGTTGGGTTAGGTGCCTTCACGACTAGTTGGATTTTGCGTCGTGAAAGATTGGTATCAAAGCCCTAGGTTCATAGGTTCTACAAGTCATAAGCAAGTGCCTAGTAGAGTCTTGCGGATCGGTATGATGACGTCCATACCTATCTTCGAGAGGCTACAGGGCATTTAGGATATATACTTCTCATCTTTCTTTCCTTATCGTGTTGCATTGATTCAGCTTGAGACATAACTCTTTGAATTTCTTCCACGCATTTGCATGCGCACATGAATGCTCGGTATCAACTGTGCATCGCCGGCTTGTGATTCTATGAATGAGGTTTGATATGTGTATTCTGTGTTTTGGTGATGGGCTAGTCTGGAGGACTTGAGGCCAAGGTTAGATCGCAGCTAAAGCTCGGTAGCTTCAGTTGTAACTTTACATTTGGACTCATATGTCCAATAATGTCCCTACGAGTGGAATTTGTGGCTCGATGAGCGGTAGAATGGCTTTGTGATGAGTATGATATGACTGCGGGATGTGTTAAGACAATTTGAATACGACGAGAAGTGTTTCCTTGAAATGTAAAGGAGGGGCCATTGGGTGCTTGATTTTCATTTTGATGTGACGTACAGTCTCGAGTATGAGTGCATTGAAGGATCCCTTCTGTTGCTTAATGCTGGAATGAAATAGGTTCTCATGTCTTATTGTCGAGATCAGACTCAGGGAGCTTAAGTGATTGCTTAGTAGTTGTGGCTGTGAAAGGATATAAAGAGATGTCAGTTTGAGGCTAAGTATGTGGGTTATAACCTGTGAGGTAATCTACGGATGTGTGATTTTTATAATGTTGTGTGGAGGCTTTCTTTTCTACCAGTGGGGTATATTTGTGCGATTTGAGTTTGGATCGGTTGTAACAGTTGACCTGACTATCACGAGGATGAATGCGAGATTTGCAGACGATTTGAGGTATTATATGGTTTGTGTTACATGAGCTTACGAAGGATTTAGTTGAATTTCAGTGTGGGATTCTAGCAGTAATAGAGTATGGGTATCGTGATGTTATCGATTGTTTTGTTCTATGGCTTTGAGCCAAGTGAGGGAGTCTGCTATCGATGAGTTGATTGCACGGTTATGTGTTGTATTGGTTTCGATTTGGGGTATACTGATGAATCAGTTATGACTTACAGAGGTTGAGATTGAGGATGACTCGAGTAAGGGAATTTCTGGATACGGGTTGTATTACACTCTATGGGTATATGGAAATCATGGAATGATTGAATGGTTATTCGTGAAGGATTTAATATGCATGGAGTAGGAATTTGTTTGGTTGCGTTAAGGTGGGGTTACATCTTTGGGTGTCATCGTGCTAATGGGGCACCAGTCATTTGGCCCCGTTCGGGGCGGTGCAATTAAGATTTGAGCAGAGTGGATGACTCTCAAGAATGGTTTAAATGGATTCAAGAATTATATGTAGCAATTGAGAATTTCGGATTGGTATATGGCTAGGATCTGATATTTGCATTGGATGGTGTCGAGACTTGTGGCATTTTTATATCATTGTGGATTATGCATTTCAGTATCAAGAAGGCCAAGGAAACAGTTTTAGGTTCACATAAGGTCTCTTTAGAGTGGGTGTCTCACTTGTGGAGCTTTGGGTTGCTTAAGAGGGAAGTCAGCGGCATATGGGCCTTAGGGCATTATGGTTTTATACTAAGGTCTCTTGTGTGGTGAGTTTTGGTTGAGGATCGTGGTATTATGGCGAGGAGAACTATCAATTTGAAGGTAATTTGGAAAGAACTCGGAGAGTTAGGAAAACTTGGTAGTAGGTTGGATCAGCACAATAATGGATATAATCGGTTCTTTGGGTACTTATGATATGGCTAGTCTCGACAGGTGTTTCGTAGCAATGCTCTTGGGTTTTGGAAACTTGCGTGGCTGGGTTGAGTTAGAGAGATTCGGTTCTGATAGCTTGGTTATGTGCAAATGGACTTTGAAGAGTTCTCAATGGTTTCTACCACGGTTCGAGGAGTATATTTCCTACTGGCGTGAGGAGCATGTGGTGTATAATGATTTTCTCCTCGATGAAATCAAATGGAAGGTCCTTAGCTAATTGAGTATGTTGTTCCTTGTGACTCGGAGTGGACTATGAAGTTCTCGTATTTTTCATATGATGGCATGGTATATGCGGTGTGTTGTGTGGGATTGAGATATACATGAGTGAGATCACAGTTCTGTTTTGAAGGGAAGGTCATAAAATTCTTAGGCAGCATGGACGGTTTCAGATGACTAGGTAAATGATATTACTATTTGGTATGGCTAGATGAGAGTACACATTTCAGAAGGGGCAATGTGTTTTGATTTATGGATACTTTACTGGTACTACGGCACTTTCCTGGTTGATCCACTGCTGATATTCAAATTTTGCTAAGTGTCACAGAAGAATTTTAGAAGTATTCCTCGTGGGATGATCGTGTATGAGAGATGTGTTAGACATTCAGGCGGTGGAGATGGAATCAGAAATGGTGATTCGTGTATTATATGGATTTGGAAACCGGTAGTTTTCAGGAGCAGATTGTTTCGTGGTTGTGGGCTGTGAAGTTGTGGCCAAAGCTAGCCAGATCATAGTAAGTGTTATATTCATTCATTGTGGACCTTTGGAGGGTTATTTATCTATAGTGGGTGGTCAGAGTTGATTTGGGGTTCATTGATAAGCCTAATAAGTATGTGTATTCTACACCGGGTCAGACTGGTCGACTCCGTACTGCTATTGTTGAGGGATGTGCTATTCGGTTGGTGTTGAGCTTATTCGTATTCTGATATGTTCTGTGAGTTACTATTCTATGCTACGAAAGGTTGTGATTCGTTGGTTGTATGAACACATGGTGCAGTTCTATTGGGGCCTTATAGCGGAATTTGCGCTAGATGGGTATTTAGATGATGCATGATTGATTGCGCATTGGTTATGTTCTTTCAGGTTTGTGTGGCATTGTGTGATTTGCTTCTCCGTGGTTATGGTCATGCACCTTGGGTACTTGATGTCAAATTGTGTGTGGTTATTAATTTTGAGCATGGTAGTTCGAGGTATCTCATATGGGCCAGTGTTTGGGGTCGCGCATTGTGGCAGAGTTATGTTGAGATATGATCCTTTATGTTAGATTCGTGTGTTATGGTTCTACGGTGTGTGATAGGTTCTTAGCATTGCGCTGTGGTGGTACCCGTTGAGCTTGCGGGGTGGTTCTCTTGTTTGAGTCATTTTCGTGATTGAGTACATTTGGATTGTTGCTTATTGGTGCATGGATTGCACGGTTTGTGGCTCTGTGTAGTATTGGTGTTGCGTGTCAGTAGAGTAATTGGTATTTGATAAGATGAAGTCGTCAGATCTAGGATGGGTGCTATCGGATTTGATTGCGGTATATTTGGAAGGATAATATCGGAAGTCGGCTTAGGAATTGGCTATAGTTCTTGTTGAAGTAGAGGGAGCTCCATGACTTGTTGGTCTGATGAATGGTTATGAGTTTCCACGTGTTTCTTTCATCATCGGCAGTGTACGAAGGTTTTAGGATGAGGTTTGGTTTGACATGAGGTTTATTACCAGAATTGAGTTATTTTGGACAACTGTTGTGATTAGAAATCATTGCTATGAGTATTTGAGTTATGCGGTATATCATGTGATTACATATTAGGTTATGGATATAGCTTGATACAGCTTGTTCAGACTTATACATAGTGTTGATGCGAGATTCTGATCTTATAGAAAGTTTCGGATGTTAGAAATTGGATTCTAAGGCTTATGGGCTAGGTTGAGATAAGGAAATCTCAGATATGTTGTGTTATCAGACTTATGTGAATCGTCGGTTTTGGTTTTCAGGTTATTCAGAATCGAATTGGAAGAATGAATTTCATTGTTGAAGCTTTAAATTGGGAGAGTTGACGAAGTTTCACTCTTTGTGAATTTGACCCGGAACGGAGTTTTGATGGTTCTGGTAGGTCCGTATGGTGATTTTGAACCCCGGGTGTATGCCCGGATTTGCATTTGGATGTTTCTAAAAGGTTTCGGCACAAATTGGCGAACATTGGAAATTTGAAGGTTTGGAAAGTTCAAAAGTTTAACCGAGAGTTGACTTTGTGGATATTGGGATCGGATTGTGGTTCAGGGAGTTGGAATAACTTCGTTATGTCATTTGGAACTTGTGTGCAAAATTTGGGTTCATTCTGGGTTGATTTGTTATGTTTCGGCATGAGTTATTGAAGTTGAAAAGTTCAAAGTTCATCAAGTTTGAATTTAGGTGTGATTCGCCATTTTGATGTTGTTAGGTGTGACTTAAGGCCTCGAGTAAGTCCGTATTAGGTTATGGGACTTGTTGGTATGTTCGAACGGGGTCCCGAGGGGCTCGGGCATGTTTCGCATTTATTTCGGATCATTTTCCTCGTTATTGCTGGTTGCTGCTGGTTCTGGTGTGACCGCACATGCGATTGGTTTGTACAGGTGCGATGGTCGCAGAAGCGACAATGCAGTCGCAGAAGTGGGATGAGATCTGGATGAAGAGGCCTGTAGAAGCATAGAAAAGGGCACAAGTACGGATGCGCAGGTGCGTCGAGTGGAAGCACAGGTACGAGGGTTTTCGCAGATGTGGAGTTTAATACCGCAGGTGTGGGGGTTGCTGGGCAAGGCTATTTTTCGTAGAAGCCAAGTTTTTCCGCAAAAGAGAAGGTCGTTGGTGCGACATTTTAACCGCATATGCTAAAGTACTGGGCAGAATAATAAATACAAGGGTTCGTGATTTTGGCTTCATTTTAACATTTCCAAGCTCGGATTGAGGCGGCTTTTGGAGCAATTTTCATCACAAGGATTGGGATAAGTGTTCTACACTTGGTTTTGATCTTATTCCATGAATCTATCTTCTTTTTTGGCTATTGGTTGATGAATTTTAAAGAGAAACGGGGGGGTTTTAGACTAAAGTTTCATAATGTGAATTTTTGAGTTTTGAACATCAATTTGGAGTCTGACTTGAGTGAAACTAGTATGGTTGGACTCGTAATTGAATGAGTTGTTGGATTTTGTAATTTTTTTCGGGTTTCAAGGTGCGGGCCCCGGTTGGGCTTTTGGCCGATTTTGGGCTTTTGATTCAAGATTTGATCTTTTTCGATCGGGATTGATTCCTTTAGCATTGTTTAATGTACTTGAGTTATTTTTGGTTAGTTTCGAGCCATTCGGAGGTCAGAACGCGCGGGATGGAATTTTTGGAGCATCGCTTGGCTTGCTCGGTATTGGAATTTTCTTGTTCGAGGTAAGTAACACTTCTAAACTTTGTGCTGAGGGTATGAAACCTCGAATTACGTGTTATATGATTGGTATTGAGGTGACGCACATACTAGGTGATGGGCGTGTGGGCGTGCACCGTGTAAGTTGTAATTTCATTATTTTTGTGGTACTATGTAGCTACCTGATTATATCTGTAACCATGAAATCTATGTACTAGAGCTATTGAGCTGCGATTCATGTTAGAAACCATGTCTAGGCTACGGGCTTATTTTGTTGGGACCCATTGAGGTTGTTACTGCTGTTGAGTTATTTGCTTATATTGCAATTTCATACTCAGTCATGTTCATTCATTTCATATCATACCTCAGTCTCTGTTGCTACATATTGATACATCACATCATTATTTTGGGTTGATATTTCATGACATTGAAAGCCCGAGAGACTGGAGAGATTGATGACTGAGTGAGGCCGAGGGCCTGATTGTGAGATATTATATTATAGCACATGAGTTGTCTGTGTGGATACAGATGTTATACTATATACGTGAGTTGTCCGTGCAGCATGTGAGTTGTCCGTGCAGATCCAGATATTGATACTATAGCACATGAGTTGTCCGTGCAGCACGTGAGTTGTCCATACGGATTATAGAGCTTGGGTTGTAGGAGCCCATCCGGAGACTGTACACGCCCCCAGCGAGCGCAGTTACCTACTGAGTGCGAGTGCCGAGTGATTGGGAGGACTGAGTGACTATGAGTACTGAGTGAGTGGGATAACTGAGTGACTAGGAGGACTGAGTGAATTGGTACTCTTAGAGTATGCATATGGTCTTTATCACTGATTTGCATCGCATTTGGTATGCACAATTGACATACAAGCATAGAGATGCATTTTTCCTCATGTTGTATAGTATCACGTCATTTATGACTTCTCATACATTTTGACATATGGGCATAGAGAGACATCTTACACTTGCTATCTGAATGGAAAATGAAACATCTTATTGATTGTTGAAAGGATTTTTGAGAAAAATCACAGTTTTCAAACTTACTCATATTTTTGGCAATTTCGGTTAAAGATTTGGGTTTTCACTACGATAATTGGAAAGCATGCCTATTTTCTGGAACTGTGAATGAGCTGAGCATTTTATTTCTGAGATACTCCTTTTATTATTTGTACTATGCTGTTATGAATTGTTGTGGGATATTGGTATTAGACCCGACCTTTGTTCTAGCTCGTCACTACTTTCAACCTAAGGTTAGGTTTGTTACTTATTGAGTACATGAGGTCGGTTGTACTCATACTACACTTCTGCACCTTGCGTACAGATATTGACTGTTGACGTTGCTGTGATCGACGGGAGCCAGAATTGAAGATGTATCTGCGTTCCGGTTGTAGCTGCCTCTTGTTCATGGTAGCCTTAGATCTATAAAACTCTGTTTATGTACTTTTCAAACATATGATGTATTTACTTCATTTCAGCTTTGTAAACTCTATTCTTAGAAGCTCATGATTTGTACTACCAGTCCTAGGGGGAAATGTATAAGTTTTAGATATCTCTTTACTTAAATGTCTTATCATTCTCATTTGAAATTGGTTAGTTGTTAACTAGCTTACCTAGCGGGTTGGGTTAGGTACCTTCGCGTCTAGTTGGATTTTGGGTCGTGACATCAAGTTATATCCTATCATGTTCCTTCACTTAGAATGATTAGTGACCTATTTAACCGCTCACCCACTTAGCTTAATAATCCATTTTGTATGTTCACTTAGGATAATTTTGTTAATACATTAATAATCTCCCACATAGTTTAAAATTCGGCGAGTAGCCACATTTGTAGACCTCGAGAATGTAACAATCCGGCCGGTCATTTTGAGTATTGTATCCCTATTCCCCCATTTATCGCTTTTCCTATGCTCATTTATGGTTATGTGACTTGTCGGGGTGGTTTGTTTGGTTCCGGGGATGATTACGAGTGAATTGGGACACATAGTCCCAAGGTTGGAGGCTTAATTTGTTAGAGTTGACCGGAGTTAGACTTTTGTATATATTACTCCGGAATGGAGTTTTGATTGTTCTGATACCTTCGTATGGTGATTTTGGACTTAGGAGTATGTCTGGATATTGATTTGGAGGTCCGTAGGTTGTTTTGGCTTAATTGGCGAATGTTGGAAAGTTGAAGGTTTGGGAGGTTGAGAGGTTTGACCGAGAGTTTACTTTGTTGATAATGGCCTCGAATTTTGGTTTCGAGAGTTAAAATAGGTTTGTTGTGTCATCGACTTGTGTGCAACATTTGAGGTCAATCGGAGTTGATTTGATAGGTTTCGGTATTGGTTTTAGAAGTTGGAAATTAATTTGTTTTGTTAGGCATGAATTGGGGTGCGATTAGTGAATTTGATGTTGTTTGATGTGATTTGAGGCTTCGACTAAGTTTGTATCATGTTTTAGGATGGGTTTGTATGTTTGAATGGGGTCCCAGGGGCCTCGGGTGTGATTCAGATTGAAATCGGATGGGAATTGGACTTATGGAAATTCTGTTGGCATCAGTTGTGGTGTAACCGCACCTGCGGGGTTTTGGCCACATGTGCGGAGCCACAGAAGAGGCCAACTATGCGCAGGTGTAAGATTTTGGGAGGCTACTGATGGGTCACAGGTGCGAGGTATATGCCGCATCTATGAGCCCGTAGATGCGTGTTATTTTCCGCAAAAGCGATGTTAGTTGCAGATGCAGACGGGGATCCGTATTTGCGGAAGCGCATGTGCAATGTTCGTCCATAGAAGCAGACTCGCAGATGCGGAAGGTCGGGGGGCTGCTGATGTATCACAGATGTGGGATTTGGCTGCACCTATGGAACCGCATATGTGGTTAAGTGAGCCGTATGTACGGATTGACTGGCAGCCATATATTTCGAAGGGTTTCGAGTTTTCTCTCATTTTTGGACTTGTGGAGCTCGGCTAGGGGCTATGTTTGACAAGGTTTCACTATAATTTAAGAGGTAAGTGAAGATTCATCCCTTTTATTGATAAATATTGAATACACATTTATATTTACACCTAGATTATGTGTGTTTGAGGTTAAATTTGGGGGGGGGGGGTTGGACTATGTATTGGAGAGTAAGATTTGGGGATTCGAGGGTCGATTTGTGATTAGAATTGGAATTGGATGATTTTGGTATGGTTGGACTCGTAATTGAATGGGTGTTCGGATTTTGTGAATTTTGTAGGGTTCCGAGGTGCGGGCCCGGGGTTGACTGTTTGATTTTGGTTAAAGATCTTAGCTTTATCGTATGGAATCGATTCCTATAGCTTGTATTGCTTATACTAAGTTGTTTGTGACTAGATTCGAGTCGTTCGGAGGCTGATTCGCGAGGCAAGGGCTTGTTGGAGTAGTGAATTGCACTTTTTGAGGTAAGTAACATTTCTAAACTCGGAATTGAGGGTATTTATCCTGGAAGACGTGTTATTTGTGTTGTGCTGGGGTGACACACATGCTAGGTGAAGGGCGTATGGGCGTGCACCGTGGTATTTATGATCTGGTTGTTTCTTTTGTACTGTGTTGTTTGATCTGTTCTATCTGTGAAATACTTACTTGTTAGAGTAATTGGATTGTGATTCATGTTAAAAATCATGTTTAGGCTGTATACTTATTCGATTGAGACCTAATGAGGTTATTTCTACTGTTTTGGGTTATTTGCTTTAACTGCAATTATGTACTCAGCCATGATCCTTCATTTGAATATCATATCTCAATCTCTGTATTCATTTATTGTTATATCACATGCTATTATTGTTGGGCTGAGTGGTACGAGATTGTAAGCCCTTGAGACTTGAGAGATTGATGACTGAGGTAGGCCTGAGAGCTGGGTTGTGAGTGTTATTGAGGATTGAGTTGCACACCGCAGCAGGCCTTATTGGCTTATTTATTATGGTGGCTCGGGTTGCATGCCACAGCAGGCCTTATAGGCTTTACATTAGCGCTTGGGCAGGATCCGCCCCTCCGAAGTCTGACACACCAGCAATGAGCACAAGCACAGTGATATTTATATGTGCTTTGGTAAGGGGCATTGATGCCAGGCACCCGTACAGTGCTGAGTGGGCATTTGAGATAGACAGATTGAGTACTCTGAGAGTGTGAGTACCTGGGAATATCACTGTGATACCATCCATTTGGCATGCATATGGACATGTAGGCATAGAGATGTACCATTCCTCGTGCTAGCTATACTTGACATGTTCTTATCAGTGTTGATCTTTAATAGTGAAATTGAAAGCATGTCTAGATTTTTGTACAATGAACGAGCTGAATATGGAAGTTTCTTTGAGTTATTTATTGCCATTGTCATTATCTTAGCTGAGTTATCATTACATTGTTTCTGACTGTATTCTTCTGAGCTCGTCACTACTTTTAGCCCAAGGTTAGTCCTATTACTTATTGAGTACATGGGGTCGCTTGTACTCATACTACACTCTGCACTTCGTGTGCAGCTCTAGGTACATCTGGACGCGGTAATTGCTAGATCGGTGCCCATACTTGCTTGGAGACTTCAAGGTAGCTGCTATGACGTCCGCAAACCTTGACTTTATTTCATTGTTATTATCTTCAGTAATGTTCTATTATTCAGACAATTGTACTAGAGTTTTGGTTTATGTTGATACTTAGTAGTGCTCATGTACTCGTTGACACTAGATTTTGTGGTGGTTGTAGTAGTATTTTAGTTATTTTTATCAGATATTTATGAGATTTTCCGCTGTTGAGTTTATTAAAACATGGTTTATTCCAAATGTTTCATTTTTATTTGATTGTCGGCTTGCCTAGCAAGTGTGTTATGTGCCATCACGACAGGTTGGGATTTTGGGTCGTGACAGAGGAGTGCCTAACACCTTCTTTTCAAGGTAATTTGATCCCTTACCCAATCTTCGGCGATGTAGACTAGTCAAAAAAGAGTTATATGCAAATAGGCGCCCTAACACACCTTAAAATCATTAGGTGGCGACTCTTCTCTTTAATATCCATTTAAAAGAGTTTTCACAGGTTGAAACCCGCTTTCGCCAGAAAACGAGGCGCGACAGTATGTTGATTCTTCTGGGGATACTTAGGCTCTTACCATGATAAATATTTGCTTGTGTGGGATAATTAGTTGAGTTGCTTTATTTGACTTCTTTCATGTACCTCCCTTTCCCTCCCCTTTACATACCCGAAATTTTGACACCATGAATTTCCCTTTTCTCTCTCCTTTATTTGTTTTATTGTTCCCTCATGCTTTATGAATTTAATGTTTATTTGAGAACCAAGCTGACTATTTTCCTTTTCCTCTCTTTTTCTTTTTCTCCCTTGCTTATTTACTTACATCATTGTTAAATATTGTCTTTATATGTTTCTTCATCATGTAAAATTACTTGGCTATGTGTTATAGCTTTTTCATAAGCATGCCTTCAATATCATATTCCACTCGTGCCTATTATCAACATAGCGGCTCGTGATGAGTGTATGTGCTTTCCAAAAATACCCTTTTTAAATTGGGAAAGGCTTATTAGCGGTAGAATAGTTGATCAACAGTGCAGTCGACGATCCTGTGCCTTCTCCTCTCAAGTCGTCCGCTTGAGAGTACCGGTTAGACACTTAGAAACCTATTCTAATTGAAACTCTGCATGCAATATATTAAACCTAGGATGGATTAAATACCCTTGGTATACTAAATCCATTTAGATAAACCTTGTCCAAAAGTCCAAAAGGTATCTAATACAATCCCGAGGGATACCCTCATACTATGTGCATTTCTTGGAGAAAATGTGCCAACATGTTGAATATTATCGCATAATTAGTCAAATCAGGAGGAGGTAGGGTAACTCTTTTATTTGATGCAGAAAATGAAGCACAACATCCCTAGGTTCAGCATTGTCCAAATTATTCCATCCAAGTTGATCGATTTGTTGAACAACTTCCCTTAGTGTGATAGGAATCACATGAGAAGGGTACTGGGTAACTTGCCATCCTTGGTGGACGTTCAGCCATGCAAGGAACTGATCGAGGCCTATACCATGTTTTGGGACGAGAAAATGGTTGTCTTTCGATTCGAAAACTTGGAAAAAACCCCGCTCTTGGAGAAAATTGGAGGTTTTGCTAATATCCCCTAAGATAGTCCAGTTTGATGGTACCGTAAAATTGTACACCCCGCGATTTTCTGAAAATATTTGGAATCAAGAAAACGATGAACTGGGTTGTTTGAAGTAGTTTTACATTCCTTTTGATTATTTGTATGAACGATATGGACACAGCAAATCATATCAGTTATTTCATGAAAAATTGGCCATTACTTATGTTCGGTGGATTCACCTTAGGGTTTATGTTTTCATTGTGTGTTTCTTGGGGTTGTTGATCTTCCCGATGCAAGGGGAAAAGATCCATACCTGACTAGCCATGTAAGCCAGAACCATGATGGGGAATCGAGGGACAAGCCTATACTATTGTCCCTATGATATTGGCAGAAATGTACCGAGACGTGGACCGATGCAAGCACGGGGCAGGTTACTTTGACGGGAGCAACCTTTTGTTGCAAATATGGTTGATAGAACACCTCCAAATAGGCGATTGCTTCCAGGAATTTCTTTGCAGGTCATTGTATGACTATATTGCTAGCCACCATACAAAGAAGATGACTTTTTCTCTAGAAAGATTCGCAAGGCCTACCAAAGCGAAAAGATGGGCACGCCTCTTCAGCATCTGACCAAGGAACAGGTACAATGGATGTTCAAATGGCTTCCAAGCAAGGATTTCATAATACGGTCCAAGAAGGCTACTCATATGGTGTTGATAGGGTTGCGAGATATTTACCCTTATGCTCCAATAAGAGTAATGAGGCAAGCTGGAAGAAAGCAAGTTATACCACAAGTATCCAACATGACACAATACAGGGCAGATTTTAAAGGGGGCATCATACCTTTCAAGTTCTAAGCTTAGCACGTATGGAATCAGAAAATTGTTGTGGAATAAGAGACCATAGAGCCTGATAGGTATCATGCAAGGCACATGTATTACTATCTTTCATGTCTAGAAGATGACATAACTAGGGATGCCAAACCGGGTGTCAAGCTAAAGGGAAGGATCATAGATGAAGAGGCTGAGGCCTAAATGAAATACAGGAGGCTGCGAAAGAGGGTCTTTGAATCCGAAGCCAAGCACATGGATCAACACAAGACGGACATGGAAGCTATAAGATAATGGAGAGACATAGCAAACAAAGCAACATAAAGGTTGGAATATTTGGAGCAGGGATTGATGGAGTTAGAGGGGGAATAGGGAAGAGACTCTGGGACTGCCAGGGTATGGGATATGATGAAAGAGGAAAGCTGGCATGGCCTAACTGTTGATTGACATGCGCGACCTCGGGAACATGATTGAAGGAGCAAAGAAGGAAAAATACAGAGAAGGGCCATACGGGACCAAGTAGAATAGGGCATTTCCTTTTATGCAATAATACTTCAAAATCATTGTACAGTTAGCATGAGATCTCAATTTGGAGTTGATGTAATTAGGCCGTGAACCATTAATGATTCCATTTCCTTATTTCGTTTTAGTAATAGGATGATTTGATTTATTTTGAGTTAATGGGATGATAGATGTCGGTATAAATTTCTCCAAGTTTATCCGTCGTTTAGGCCTACCCGGGCGCAACGAGGTCCCAAAATTAGGACGCGAGTTATTAAATGCCACACTATCTGTTTAAATACCGCAATATTGCTTTCTCATTCTACCTTACTGACTTGGCTTTTTGTTTTTTATTCTTTTATTTTTCCTATCCCCAAAGGTTGATTCGTGCACTCTAGCAACGTCGACATACCATACAAGATCTAGTGGTCCTCCGCCTCCTCCCCCTCCCTGTAGTATCAAAAGCAAAGGTAAAGGGAAAATGGATAAGTTGAGTGGAAATAGGAAAGACAATGCTCCCTTGGAAGAAAATGTAGAAATATCCAATGGGAGAAGCACGTAGGGGCAGAACGAGCTGGTTTTGCGCTTAGAACAAAAGATCCTGGAATTGCAAGGCGAGTTAGAGCAGGTCTGTAACCTCGCCAACTTGTCCCTCACCTTAAACGTCCCATATATCAATCACCAAAATAGCACTACCCCGAATCCACCGCAACCTCAAAACCCACAGCTGCAAGCTCCACAAATCCTCCTACCACTCAACCGTACCAAAACCCCATACCTCCATAAAATTTGAATCCTCCACCACTACAAGTTCTACATCAACACCATCTCACACAACTCAATACCCGCAAACCTCCACTTACCCTTCTCCTAAAAATGCACCACAACATACCTATGATCCTCCCCAAGCATCCATTAATGATCACCCATATATCCATGTCCCTGGCACCCAATATACACCTGAAACCACTGAGAAGAACCTGCTCATTAAGAACATGACCGAAGAGTTGAAGAAGCTATCTGGAAGGGTCCAGAGTGTCGAAGGAGGAAAGGGTATTGAAGGATAGAACTACGAAGACATTCAACCTGATGTCGAACTGCCCGAGGGTTGAAAACCTCCGAAGTTCGAGATAATTGATGGTACCGATGACCCCAAAGCACACTTGAGAACTTATTGCGACAAGCTCGTAGGCGTGGGTAAAAATGAGCAAATTCGCATGAAGCTATTTATGTGAAGTCTTATAGGAGATGCCCTAGCATGGTATATTAGTTAGAACCCAAACAAGTGGTCCAACTGGGTGAGTATAGCATCAGACTTTATGGACAAGTTTAGGTTCAACACATAAAATTCTCCAGATGTGTTCTACATTCAAAACCTCAAGAAGAAGCCCACGGAAACCTTCTATGAGTATGCTACCCATTGGAGATCTGAGGCTGCTAAGGTAAGGCCACCACTAGAGGAAGAACATATGAATAAGTTCTTCGTTCGAGCTCTAGACCCGCAATACTATGAAAGACTGATGGTTATAGAAAACCACAAATTTTTGGACATCATCAAGTTAGGAGAAAGAGTTGAAGAAGGTATCAAGAGTGTCATGGTCACCAATTTCGAAGCTTTGCAAGCTACTAACAAAGCTTTACAGTCTAGAAGAATGTCGAAGAAGAAGGAAGTAGGTGTCGTGATGGTAGTCCAAGGGTCAAACTCTGCTCTCACCTATCAAAACACCCACCAGTATATCATCCCTCATCCCCAAAATACCACCAGATCAGTGAGGAGATTGAGAAAACCACTTGGACATGAATTTTCCGAGTAAGGTGAGTTGATTCATTCAATCCTTTCTTTTGCCTCTCTGTTTTCCCTTTTTGTTTTCTTTTCCATTTCTTGTGTGTGGAATTAGAGTAGGGGGCAACGGAAATGAGAGAGTGAAAGAGATGAGGGTTTAATACCTGAGGGATCTGCAGTGCCATTCCCATCGCAAAATAGGTTCCACGATAGCAGAAACGTTATGCGATGGTTTAATACCTGGGTAGTGCGTGGCCATTATGAGATCCACTCTACGGTTGCAGAACCCTTTTGAAGTTCGCGGAAGTTGGATTTTCTCTGCATCTTGAAGGGCCAATTTCATGATGGCATGTTGATGTCTGCGACCAATTTGCTGTCTGTAAACCATTATGTGGCCGCAGAACGACAGTTGAAGCTCAGTTAACTTTCCTTCACTTTTTCATCCCACTTAGCTGCATTGTGAATACCCTGCACTCTAAAACACACGTAAAAAAGTTCAACTAAAACAAATAAACCTACAAAAAAGAAAATCTAACAACAAACATTTCTACACATGGGTTGCCTCCCAAGAAGCACTTGATTTAACGTCGCGGCACGACGATGTTGCCCCTTTTGGCTAATCAGTTGTGGAGGTTGGTACTGGACCATCTTTGAGTTTGAATTGTTCCACCAGTTGCCTTTCTCCAATGGTTCTGAGGTAATGCTTAACCCTTTGGCCATTTACCTTGAAGGTGCGAGTCCCATATTCGGACTATAATTCAATAGTGCCATATCACACACTAACAACTTTGAATAGGCCAGACCATTTGGACTTGAGTTTGCCCGGAAAGAACTTCAACCTTGAGTTGAAGAGTAAGACCAAGTCGCCGGATTTGAATTCCCACTTCAAGATCTTCTTATCATGAACAGAATTCATTCTTTCTTTATACATAGTTGTATTCTCATAGGCTTGGAAGCAAAACTCATCCATATCGTTGAGTTGTGTCATCCTTAGGTTAGAAGCTCAGCCCAATCAAGATTTAACCTTTTTAACACCCACATGGCTTTGTGTTCTAGCTCTACTGGAAAGTGACAGGCCTTACCAAAAACCAACCGGTAAGGTGAGGTGCCAGTGGGTTTTTTAAATGCAGTTCGATAAGCCCAAAGAGCATCATCTAGCTTTCTTAACTAGTCGTTTGCATTAACAGATTTTGCTAGAATGTTTTTGATCTCTCAGTTGGAGACTTCAACTTGACCGCTTGAATGAGGATGATAAGGGGTGGTCACCTTGTGCTTAAATGCAGATTTATCGAGTAACCTCGCAAAAACTTTGTTGCAAAAGTGAGAACCACCGTCACTAAGCATGGCCCTTGGGGTTCCAAACCGAGTAAATATGTTCTTCTTCAGGAAGGCGGTCACACTCCTTGCCTCATTGTTTGGCAAGGCAACTGCTTTGAACCATGTTGAAACATAGTCCACTTCAACCAAAATGTATGTCATGCCGTATGAGCTTACAAAGTGACCCATGAAATCGATCCCTCACACATCAAAGAACTCCACCTCTCACAAAATTCATAGGCATCTCATGCCTTCTAGAAATTGACCCTTGTCTTTGACATTGATCACATACCCTGACCATTAGATTTGCGTCTTGGTAGATCGATGGCCAATAGTAGCCATATTCAAGTGCTTTCGCTGCCGTGCGGTTTCCACTGTGGTGACCCCCAACTGGAGAGTCATGACCTGCTTTGAGAATCGGCGTCAACTCATATTCCTGAACACAACGATAAATGATGTTGTCGGTGCATATCCGGAAAAACAAAAAGGGTTCCTCCCAATAGTATTGCCTACAATCCCGCAAGAACATTTTTCTTTGATAAGCTTCCAATTCATAGGGGATAAGGCCACTAACCAAAAAGTTATCTATATCGGAATACCAAGGAGCAGAAGTGCTAGATATTGCCAAAAGGTGTTCATCTAGGAAGGCATCATTAATTTCAGGATCTTCTTTTGGTCTCCCTGCCTCTTCAAGCCTAAATAAGTGATCTGCAACTTGATTTTCTGTTCCTTTCCGATCTTTGACATCAAAGTCAAACTCTTGTAACAAAAGAACCCGCCTAATCAATCTCGGTTTAGCATACTTCTTCGCCATAAGGTAGCGGAGAGCAGCATGATCGGTGTAGACTATCACCTTGGATCCCAACAAATAGGCCCGGAATTCTTCAAAAGCATAGACAATGGCAAGAAGTTCTTGCTGAGTTACAGTGTAATTCATTTGTGCACCATTGAGTGTCTTGCTTGCATAGTAGACAGGATGAAGAATCTTGTTATGATGTTGACCAAGCACTTCCTTAATAGCCACACCACTGGCGTCACACATAAGTTCAAATGGAAAAGACCAATCGGGTGTGACAATAATAGGTGTTGTGGTGACCCTTGCTTTCAATTCCTCAAAAAAGCCTTGAGTCACTTCTCATCAAACACAAATTTAGCATCCTAGAGAATTGATTAATTTGATTTAGAAACCATGGTTGTGTCCCCTCCAATGGAATGTAATGCTATCGGTGTTAATATGATATATTTCTAATGGGAGGTCCTTTGATATGCAAATGATTCCTAAATGACTACCCAATATTTTCCAATAATTAGGTAGTATTTCCTCTTTATGATTTTTCCAAATATAAGAGAGTTACAGTTAAGAACAACCAATTTATGCCAAGTCGTACTCACTTATTCCTAAGCGATTCTATTAAACAAGGTTTAAAGCCTTGAGTTCCTGCTATTCAATTCTACCAAACCCTAACCCACTTTTCCAAGTAAAGATAGAGTAAAATGGCACTAGTTAATGTTTGCAACTATCAATCATAAATGAAGCATGAGAAATGAATAGAAATCGACTAACCATTATATAACATCACACACACTTAGGATCCACAACCTTAAAATTTAAAGTTAGCTACTCGTACTAGAATAGAAGAACAAAGCAATAAATAAAGTCATAAAAGCTTACAAAGAGGACAAAGTCTTGGAATGTCTCTCAAAAAGCTCCAAAATAAGTGGTGTATTCAATGCTCTAAGTGTAGCCTCTTTTTTAGACAAGATACCCCACAAAAACCCTAGTCATTCTATTTATAATGGCCCAAAATTCCAGGACAAAATGTGACAAAAATAGCCCTTCAGAACAATTTTGCGGCCGTAGAAGGACCATGGAATTAATCCGCGGTCCGCACATCAGTAACAACACCGCACATATGATTTCAAGGCTTTCCAGATTTATGTCGCATACCAGTTCTGCGGTCCGCATAATGATTTCTCGGTCGCATAGTTGATCGCAGATTCATTTTCACTAGAGTTCCTCTTCCATTTGTGGGACAATTCTGCGGTCTGCACATGAGTTATGTGACCGTATATTGAACCACATTTTGACTCTTTGACACTGGGATGGTCTGGTTGCGTCTGCGGTGGGTCTGCAGTCCGCACATCACTTCTGCAACCGCATATATGTCACATTTATGCCTTTTTCATGGTTTTTATCATCCTTTTCATGTTCTTGTCTCTTCAAGTCCAGTTTCCTACAAAACACCAAAACTACATAAGAAATGACTTATAATGCTTTAAAAGATGATCTTAAGTCTATGTAATTAGTATCGAAAGTGCTACATATGTGCCCCTGCTTCTCACTCCGAGGCATTAGCAGAGCGAGGGAGCTTTATTTTCACCATTTGAGTAAACAACATAGACGACAACAGCATCGTAATGTAGAATACTACAAAAATAAGAAACCATGATCTGAGACGAGCGACGTCATGTGGTCGGTACTTCAAATATGATCATGGACTATAAAGTAGAACATGAATGAACGACTTTGGATCGACCGTTTAGTTCAAAAGTGTATATTACGACAAGCCATGCTAAAAACAGAAATGTGCTAGCTTTTACAGAAGTACCATAATTTAAAAGATCAAGAATGTGAGTGAGCTAAGATGACAAGTCAAGTATAATTTTTTACGAGACCGGGATAAGTTAGAAGGCTAGAATACGAGGTTGAGAAGTTGAAGCCGATCCTAGATCACTCACCCCTCAAGCAGAGCAGAAATATATGTATATCTATATACAAGGTTCGACAAAAGGGTTGATTAGCAATGTTATAAGTACCAAGATAATAACTAAGTTTATGAAAATTAAAGCGAGAACTATGAGAGCCAAGGTGAGGGTTGTATTTGGTTCTAAGAGCATTAGAACAAAAATTATACGATGGCCAAAGTCGTAGAATAAGAATTCCTAAAGTACGAACATATGGAAAGTCATAGACAGCCGGGTATTCCTAAATATATTGCCTACAAAAGGCGTCACGAGATCCGGTAAGAAGGGAAAACTTAGTCAAAGATATATGGGGCCTTACAAAGTCATTCAACAGATAGGAAGAGTAGATTATGAGCTTAATTACCTCCAGAGTTAGAGTCGGTCCATTATCCATGCTACAAAAATGCATTGGCAACCCTTCTCATGATCCAGTAGATGGCATTCAAATTACAGAGATCTATCCTACGAGGGGATTCTAGTGGCTATATTAGATTGACGGATCTTTAGGTTGAGGACCAAAAAGGTAGCCTCCGTGAAGGTTTTATGGAGAAGCAAGGACGTGGGAGAGATGACGTATTAAGCAGAGAAGAAATGAAGTCTAAATAACCTCCACCTATTTCAAACTGAAGATATGGCTCGAGATGGGATATTCAAACCAGTAGGTCGTGATGTGAGCTCTTACTTTTGACTTGCAGTACTTATGATTGACGGTCGTGTGAGGACAAATTTTGCTATTTATAGTACATAGGAGACTCTAGCAGAATTTTTGCGAGTCTCGAAGAGTTAACATTCGAGGACGAGTGTTCCTAAGGGGGGAAGGATGTTACACCCCATACTTTTATGTTGGAATGCATCTTAAGTGAATCAATATAAGTCGGAGAGTTTAAGGACCTTTATCAAGATAATGATGAGTTAAAATAGGTGTTAAGGAAGTATCATGAGGATTAGATACTATTAAGCGCATCAGTCAACATTCGAGGATGAATGTTTCAAAGGGGGGAATGATGTTAAACCCCATATTTTCATACGTAAAAGTACGTCGTAAGTCAACTGATGTTAGCTCAAAAATGTAATCATCATTGAAAGTATATAAAGTAAGTTAATCATGCTACCTTGGCGGTTACAAATATTTAAGATCATGAACAACATGTACCAAGAGGGTTGAAAGGTTTAGAAGCTAAATGAATTGAAGAAAATAAGTTTCGTCAAAAGTCGAGAAGTTGGAAATATTATAACTCGTACTTTTGGGGTGAGACTAGGGTGTATAACATGGTAAGAAGGTTATGTTATGAGTATTTTATTCGCATGATACTCGTGTGTTAGCACTCGAATAGTTGACCGGCCGCTGACCAACAACATCCATGGACAGATATAGATTCATTCTTCGTAGAAGTCAAGTGAGTTGTGGAACAAAAATCGATAAAAGTCGTCCCAAGTTACGTTCATAGTTCTACTGAACTTTGGGTCTAATATCACTGATCACTGAGATTTTCTCCCAGTGTACTTTGAGTTATGGGGAAATACACCTGCAAAATTAAAGATCTATAACTCTAGTTTCCAACGCATTAAATTGTTTGTCCATACAACATCGGAGCGGAGAGATATTTGTGTTTTCGTGAGACTGCGTAGACAGCCTCTTTGGGACCCACTTGAGGCGGTGGAAAAGTCCTGCTCGTATTTAAGTCAGTTCAAACTTGTTTTATCTCATTTTTCTAGACCAAACCAGTTCCTAAACACTCCTAGAGCTACAAGTGTTCCCCCATGATCCTAGAGTGAATCCAAAGGCAAACAACATAAATCTTACGTCGGAAATCCCGTGGTGCTTGTAGAACTTGAGTTCTCTTATTGTAGTTGATTTGATGTTCCTTAAAGGTGAAGTAATCTCGGTTTTGAGTTGTTCTTGATGTTCTAAGGTAAGGAATCCTCTCTTTTTCATCTATTTAAACTTGTAGAAGTTGTGGCTAACTTTTTCGATTAGAAATCCGCAAAGTAATGTGCAGAAATCATAGTTATGTTGTTGGCGGTTGTTGGATTGTTTGAAAGGTGTTCTTGCAGCATTATATGACTGGAAAATAGGGGGAACAACCTGAGTATATTTTTGGTGTTACTATTGACATATTCCTAAAAAAAGGAAAAAAAAGGGGAGAAAGGGTTTGAAAATATGGTTTTATTAGACATGAACCGAGCTTGCCACTCGACGTATTATTTGTGCTAGTTGTATTTCATACAGCTACTGGTTGTTGTTTGGTTATTTTTCCAAGCAAAAATGTAACAAAAATAGGGGAGGTGTCTGCCCGTTTTAATGTAGAATAAGTTTGTCGTTTGTTGTACAATAATTGTTTCTTTCGTAGCTTAACAATAGTGTCACTATCGTTCTTGTAGATTAAGGTGTGATGAGTGGAGTCCAATATTGTTATTGGACAGATATATATAAAGTATATTAAGGCTAAACTTTTACTTCATTTTTGCATGATCCTGTAACTACTTGCGTTTGATAACGAGACATAAAGAGAAGTTCGTACTCCTGAATTTATATACATTATCCTAGTCTTAAAAGTTATAGTATTCTCCCTTATCGGGACTTTATAGTAGGTTAAGTATTGTATTCTTTCAGTCAAGAGAGCAGACGGTCTATATAAATATATATCCTTTTTACAAGTCAAGAGAGCGGAGAGTCTATATATCGATGGGCAGGCCCCTATTGGGCAACCTCTGATTAGATGGTAAGTTATATACCGAGCCTACTGTGGCCGAGCGCCTATGAGCGAGCCCAGTTGGCCGAGATACAGATCCTAGTATGTATGGTCGAGCGCCTATGAGTGAGCCTACTACGACCGAGCAGTTACACGTACCGAGCCTTAGGGTCGGACAACTATTTTACTTATGATATTGAGAGAGTTGAGTCAGTATCAGCAGGTAAGCATAACATCATATCATCTTTGACTCCCAATTACTTTCAGTTATTACATTACCAGTTCAGTTTCAACTTTCAGTTATTCTATTGCCTTAGATACTCGGTACATTATTTCATACTGACGTCCCTTTTGCCGGGGATGCTGCATTTCATGCCTGCAAGTCCTGATAGACAGCCGGATAGACCATCCTAGTAGACAGAGCCAAACATTAGCTTTATTGGTAAGATCCACTCCCCCGGAGTTACCAGGTCTAGATTTGGAGTCCATTTTGTATATACAGGTTTGATGGATAGTTTGAGGCCCTATCCCGACCATGATATATTTCTGTTATCTATAGAGGTTTGTAGACGAGTCCTGTACATTTTGTATGTTAGTATTGTGGCCTTGCCAGCCCTGTGTACATATTCAGTTTGGTATTGTTGGCTGTAGACGTTTGTGGCAGCCTCGTCAGCCTGCATAGTTATGTATATGAGATTTTGGGTATGTCTACCCTCGGATAAGATAGATGTTATTTTCAGATGATTTAGAAAATGGCATCATCAACCTTGATTGGTATTGTCAGCTTACAGATAGGTCTCATCGGCCTAAGTTGAGGGCTATCCCTCGAGAGTTCACAGTTACAAAGTGGTACGCTCGAGACGCGTATGGCACCGTGTGCCGGCCATGCCTCCCCATGTTTAGGGCATGACAACTGGCCCTACCTCAGGCTGAACTACAACTGTTGGCTATGCCGGCATAACACCCAGTGTCTGATAAACATGAGCTCATTACTCTGGCATACGTAGGGCGGGAGTCTAGGCTCCTCCCTCTGCCTGTGAAGTAGTTGGCGCAACAGGGGTACTGAAGTCCAGGGGTAGTAATAGACCCCTTAGGTGCCTAAGCGGGTCCTACCTATTCAACATAATTGAGCTCCCACTCCTTAACTGGAGCTACTGGTAACTACATCACTGCTGCTAGCAGGGGCTCTAGCTGCGACACGTGCCCTACCTCGACCTCTACCTCGCTCCCGACCTCTCACAGCTCTAACAAAGGGTACTGGTGCCTGCTAAGCTTATCTGGCAAAATGTGTCCTCACTGTCTGTGAGAGAAGAGAAGAGTAAAGCTTCAAATTTTGGAATAAACAAATTCACACGATAAAGAATGAAAGAAAGTGAAGTTTCCTAACACTCTAGTGGCCTCTCAAAGATAAGTACAGACGTCTCCATACCAATCTGCAAGACTCTGCTAGACTTGCTCATGACTCGTAGAACCTATGAACCTAGAGCTCTAATACCAACTTGTCACGACTCCAAATCCCACCAAAGGTCGTAATGGCACCTAACTTCTAAGACTAGGTAAGCCAATCACACAATAATATAAAAATAATGAAATAAGATATAATAAGTCTAAGTTTAACATAAACAGTGGAATAAAGCTCCAATAAAGCCCAAGCAGTGATACATAAGTCAACTGCCTAAAAGCAGGTAGCACAGAGTCATGAGCTATAAAATGAGTACATAACAGAGTCTCAAAAAGTACAATACTATTTGTAAGTAATACAACAGTATGAAAATAAGGGAAGGGGACTCCAAGGGTGTACAGCATCCATGCAGCACTACCTTAAATCCTCTTGAACAGTCAAAAGCTCACTCTTGAGGTCCATGCAGAAGTGTAGTACGAGTATGGGACAATATGTACTTAGTAAGTATGGAGACTAACCTTAGTGAAGTAGTGATGAGGTTCAAGTCATATGATACTCACTAGTCAAAGAACATGTACAATATATCAAATAATCAGCAACAAGAACATAACAAGATGTAGTACCAACAACTCAACAAAACAAGCGTTATTGGCTCATCACAGGTAAATCAACTTATGAAAAAGGAACTATCAGTCAATAACAGGGGAATACAGTAGCACGTTAAGTGCATCACAAAGCATAAAGAATTCACTTGCATAATCAAGAATGACACCCTTATACTCTACTCATCATCAATGTAGAATGACACCCTTATACATCGCTCATCATCAACAAGAATACCACCTTTATACACCATCACACCATTCACACCAATCACAGTACCACAAACCGTGTATATGTCATCAAGTGAGAACATGAGAGGGCGACTCTAGGGGGATGTATCCAAATTCACACGTTGTATGGTAAAAATCTTGTGCCATAACAATAACAATAACATCATAATCCAGAATGCCACCCTTATATTCCATACATCATCAAAATCAATAATGCAACCCTTATACACCACACATCATCACAATAACAATATCCGCATAGAAGAGACCTCGTGCCAATACCCAATCAATCTGCCATATCCAAATGTGCCATAATTATAACAAATTCAAGACAAGATTTATCATCAAGGGAAAATTCTCACAATTCATCAATAAAGTGCACAAGGACATGAAAATAATAAAGTGCGGATGTGTTCTCAAGATATCAGATATGACTACGACTAAATTAATTTAGCAATGATTCCACAAATGCCCATCTCGGCTAATTAAGAGATAATAATCCTAAAACATGATCTCTAGCATGAAAGGATAATCTCACGTAGTCATACAAAGGATTACACATGTATCATAGAGAGCACACAATCAAATTATGGCATAGTAGAAGCCTAGAGTCTAATCCGGTCACTATTCATACATAGCACCCGCATATACGCTCATCGCCTCACGTATACTTCGCTTTACACACATTACAATTAGACAAATAAGGTCCTATCCTAAAGGTTATTTCTTTACACAAGATTAGGCAAAATACTTACCTTAAATGGGCAAAATCAACCCTCTAAAATTGCCTTTCCTTTAGAAACCACCTCCGGTCAGCTCGAATCTAGCCAAAAAAATCCAATAACGTCAAACAAAGCCATAGGAAACAACCCCAAACAATAAAGCTTCAATATTTAATCAAATCTCCAAAAATCAAGAAAAGTCAATCTGGGCCCGCATGGTCAAAACTCGAGTTAAGGGGTAGATTCCAAATATATGATTAGATTCCAAAACCAAATCCAAATCGACCATCAAATACTCAATTTTCACTCTCTTAAGTTGTAGACAAAACCCCCCAAATTTTCCGTTTGAAATCCAAGTTTTGGGTGTAGAAATCCATAGGGATACAAGTTATAAAGTCAAATCCAAGTGAAAATTGCTTACCTCCAAAGTAGTAGTGAAATTGCTCTCCAAAATCTCCATTTCTCAAAGTCTAGGGTTCGAAATAGGAGAGAATGGGTAAAATCCCGAAATTATAACACTTAATGTTCTGCGCAGTGATACTCTTCGCGAACGCGGCCATTCCTTGCTTTTGCGAAGCATAAAATGCAACAGTCTCAAATAACCCTTTGCGAACGCAGCCTTAGCCCCGCGAATGCGATGCATAATCTCCCCAGGCCTATGCAAACGTGTTCCCCCTCCCACTAACATGAAGACCAAGCCCTAGCAAACCCCCAGCTTGCCTCATCTCTACACGACCCCACTATCGAAAACGTGAAGACCACTCAGCCACAACCCAATGCGAACACACCCTAATTGCGAACAAGAAGCACAAAAATGCCCTTCGTGATGCGAAGATGGTCCTGACACCAGCAAAAATCTCTAACTTCCAAAATGCTCTGGGTGGTCGAAAACTCACCCGAGCCACTCGGGACCCCATCAAATCATACCAACTAGTCCATAAACACTACCCGAACCTATCCAAATCCTACCTCACATACAATAATATCACATTAACGAATCAAAGTCCAAAACACAAGTTGAACTTCTCTTAAGTTCAAGAACTATCAAACTTCAAACCAAGCGTCCGATTCAAACCTAACCAATCTGGATTACAACTAAACTTTGCATAAAAGTCCCAAATGACAAAAAGAACCTATTCCAACTTCCAAAACAACAATCCAAAATCCAATATCATCAAGTGAACCCTCGGTCAAACTTAGGAACTCTCCAAACCTTCAAATTGCCAACTTTTGGCAAATAGCGCTAAAACACACTAGGAACCTCCAAATCCAAATTTGAACATGCACCTAAGTCCAAAATCATCATACGAACCTATTGATCATCAAATAACCAATCCGAGGTCGTTTAATCAAATTCAAATCTTGGTCAACTCTTACAACTTAAACTTCCAACAAGGGAACTAAGTGTTCCAATTTACTCCCAAACCTTCTCAGGACCAAGCCAACCATTCCCGCAAGTCACAAAACAGCAACCAAGCATACAAGAAACATCAAATGGGGAGACGGGGCTCAAATACATTAAACTACCGGCCGTGTCATTACACATCCCTAACTGCTTTATTAATAGATACCTAAATTGATCCCATTTTATTCTAAAGTAGTAATAAGCCTTCCATAAGCTAATAAGGACCTATTCCAACCTCCACACATGGACACACAAGAAACCTCTAAGTCACTGGCCTCAACTGCGAATATATACATGCAACCCGTTATCAACCCTATTACTAACTACAACACTCGTGATCAGCTACAACCTCATGAAAACCAATGTATTGAATATACAAGTACTTGAGTTTTTAAAGTCCTTTGTTAACTTGTTCATCATCTCAACCCATGGAAATAAAACTAACAACCTCTTGAACCATACTCCTCAAACCAAGAATCCCCATAAAGATATACCACTACACCTAGGAAGATCACAACATATCAAATACAATAAATCACAAGCTATATCAAGCACAAACCCTCTAAATTTCCAATCGCATACATACATACAACCAACTATCTAACTATGACACACCTTCGCAGATCACAAACAAAGAGATAGTACCACCTCTAAAAATCCAATCGATGTTCCCCAAAAGTGCAGTATTCCTGATCCTAGTAACTTCCACATGCCTGCTCAAACACAACTATGAATGCGCACCTACAATCATCTCTAAAACCTGTGTGTCCATAGATCCTTCCATGTCAGGTAGCTAAAATCTAAACCTCAATGACTGACCATCACATAATTTTCATAGCGCTTAGTCGAATTACCCATAGACCCTATTTATAAGCACCCTCTACAACACATTCCCTTTCTTGGTGATACTAAAATTTGTACTATTATGCTCCTTAAGAAACTCAAATCATCTGTGTTATCTCTGATCCCAATCCTTCCGCCTGAAGATGAACCGTGACCTTGAAAAGCAGTCCAAACCTCACACTACTCACCACATCCATCATGATGCTATCTCTAAGTGCAAGAATCCCAAAATCAAATACAAGTCATAAGTTGGATAGTGCTCGAGCTCTTACAAACTCACTTACACAAAATCTCGCCAGCGAAACTGAATCTCCTGAAATCAACAAAGTAACTCAGATTTCCAAACCCAAAAGGCCTACCACAAAAGTACCTGTAATGCCTTATTATTACCAAAGGAACCAGTTTTTTCTATTACCGTGTTGATCTAAGCCACTGCTATTCTGACCCAACTTCTTCAGACTACTCTTGACCTGCCTTCACGGCATCACTTTTCTTTCCAACACACTGTGGTCCTTAATCAAAACTCATACCAATTGATCACAACACAAAACCACAGCATCTTAAGATCTGTAAGCCATTTTTCCCCTTCGTGCACCCACAAGTACGTCAAATAGAAATATCTTATCTAAGAAATCCTTCGATGAATCTGATGTTGTTCCTTTCATCTTTCCAATAGTTCAATGTAGAATCAATAATGATACAGAAGTACTCCAAGTCCCCGTCATAATCCTATACGGACGACAAATCCTTAGCCACACAACGAATCCGGTAAATCCTTAAGTACCACATCTTGGAACTTGAACCCACTAGAACCTTTCTTGAGAGACACCCACTCTATTCTAGTCCATAATGCATAGCCAAACACACTAAACAACTAGTGCTTTGTTAGCATATGAATACTCAAAAAGAAGCAACCTCATCCTTAAGCAACCAAGGGAATGCTTTCCTCGCACATTATATCCACAAAGAATATCACCCCCTAAGTTACTCCATGGAATCTGTGTATCAATAAAGTATAGTGCATCACATATCCAGCAAATTTCTTGCACGAATCATCCTCGATTTCGTCCTCCTCATGTCATAACTTATCCACAAGTGTACCTAAGTCTAGGATCTATAACATCACATGCCCGTGTGATCTTATCGTTGATGGTACACTCCCCCACATGGCTTAAAGACATAATCACATCATCCGATAACCCACAATAACTTTTCCTCCTTAACCACCAAGATCTCGCACTATTACTCAGTAGAATTCCTCATAAACTCGTGTAGTACTAACTATAAAAAGTTCAAGATTATCAGCCCAATACATATTCATCCTTGTGACAGTTGTGCTAACTTCCTCAGGCGATTCAAACTCTCTCGTAGTACATACTTTCCACTAGATAGAAGGAAAACTCATCATAGAACCCTCATAAGAAATCACACAACCTCAAGTCTTCTGACTAGAGATAACCTACCTATTAGCCTCAATTAAATATCTTTTATAACCTTAACATGATTACAACCACTATGTAATCAATTGATCTTCCCCGAGTCTACGCTCGTCCACAAGCCGTAAGAATTCGTTTCATTCCTCCAGGGAACAATTGAAAGGGCCATCAATACATCCATAACTCAAGGTTGTATTACACACCAAGATGATAGTCAAGCATTCCTATCCACTATGCATCTCAAGAAAATCCTTCTTGTCACATCCATACTCGTAGTCCTTAGTCACATAATACTCATCTCATGGCAATCTTGCCACTCACTGAGCCATCAGTCCAACAACTATGGATGTTACTGGACATAAAAGTCCCAAATAACATGCTCACATAGCTGAAACTAGTGAGCCAAAGTTGCGGTCTACGAACTGCATGTATCAATAAATTATAGTGCATCACATATCCAGCAAATTCCTTGCTCGAATAATCCTCGATGTCATCCTCCTCAAGTTATAACTAATTCACACGCATACCTTAATCCAGGAACTATAACATCACATACTAATGTGATCTAACCGTTGATGGTAGACTCCCCCACTTGGCTTTAAGCCATAATCACATCATCTGATAACCCACAATAACCCTTCCTCCTTAACCACCATGATATCACACTATTACTCAGTTGAATTCCTCATAAGCTCACCATAAAGAATTCCAGATTATTAGCCCAATGCATACTCATCCTTGTGATAGTCGTGTTATTTTCCTCGGTCAATTCAAACTCTCTCATAGTACATACATTCCACTAGATAGAAGGAAAACTCTTCATAGAACCCTCATAAGAAATCATACAACCTCAAGCCTTCTGACATGAGATAACCCACCTGTTAGCCTCAATTCAACATCTTCTACAACCTTACCATGATTACAACCACTATGTAATCAATTGAGCTTCCCGAGTCTACGCTTGTCCACAAGCCATAAAAATTCATTTCATTCCTCCAAGGAACAACTGAAAGGGCCATCGACATATCCATAACTCAAGGTTGTATTACACACCAAGATGATAGTCAAGCATTCCTATCCCCTTTGCATCTCAAGCAAATACTTATCGTCACATCCATACTCTCAAGCGTAGTCCTTAGTCCTATAATACTCATCACATGGCTATCCTGCCACTCGCTGAGCCATCATTCCAACCACTTAGGATGCCACCGGATGTAAAAGTACCAAATCACATGCTCACATAGTTGAAATTATATCTGTGACAGCATCACAAGTCGTTGATTCTCAATTGATATCGAGTGCTTGTCACGACCCAAAATCACCACTTGTCGTGATGGCACCTACCCACTTGCTAGGAAAACCAGTCATGAAATATTAATGAAACATGATAACGAACTACATAAAAGATAAGTATGAAGGACAAATAACCATAGATGACATCAAATCATAATACAACTCCTGAGAACTAGTAACATTGAGTCATGAGCTCTACAATATAAATACAAGTTTGAAATACAGAAATATTATGTGAAACAACAACAACAACAACAATAGTAAATAAACATAGGAAAAGACTACAGGGACTGCAATCAGGAAGCAACTCTACCTCGGTCTCCGAAACACAAGAACAACCCTGCTCACAAAGCTCGACTGGATCCAAATACTAAGTCTTCACAATTAAGTGCAGACTGTAGTATGAGTACAACTGACCCCATGTAATCTGTAAGTATCATGACTAATCTCAACGAGGTAGTAGTGGCAAGAATTACCAATGATACTAGCTTAACAACCTGCTCAATTCATAAATATTCAAGTACACAACAATGGTACCAAACTAAACATGAAAATATATATATCGTACTTTCACTTCCCAGTTAAATCAGCATACAGAGAAGATATGCATAAAGAATCAAGTCAATGTGCACAGGTTAACATATAGAAAAGATATGTATCGTGCCTTCACTTTTAAGTCAAATCAGCATATAGAGAAGATATGCTTAAAGAGGCATGTATAAATTTCAAAACTAGCATATATAGAAGATATGCGATGAAAACATGTATACACCCGAGGTGTTTGCAAATAGAGAAGAGATGCAAAGACAAAACACTGATTATTTTTCCTTATACCGCGTGTACGTCATCAAGATAGAAGCATGAGAGGACGACCCTAGGGGTATGGATCCTTATCCACACGCTTCACGAACAACTCACGTGCTGTAATATAAAAACCGCATGGACCACTCACGTGCTACCAATCTAGTCCATATCACACAGAAAGCATATACAAGAATACATGTATAATATCAACTCATATACTCATGGACATATAAAATGACATGGTAAGATGTATGCATCTGCGAAGCGCACTACCATAGCTCAGATTTGGTGAATATGCCACAAAATAGCAATTAACATGTTCGAACAGGAGATTAACCTACATATGATCTCTAGCATGATTCAAGTAGCTCACGAAGGGGTACAAACATATGAAGCATGATAGCAAGAAGCATAGTATTCAATACCAGGCATAACATAGCCTAAGCACTAACCACAGCATGGATAAAAAACCCGGTGCATGCATACATGCTCATCCCTTGCATATGTGTCACCCTCATCACATAGCCATCATCAACAATTCAAGTAACTTATGCCTCAAACCAAGGCTAGGCAAGCTACTTACCTCAAACAAGCCAAATCAATACTCCAAAAGGCCTACCCTCACAAATCGGCCTTTGAATGTCTCGAATCTAGCCAAAAACAACTCAATAACATCAAATAAAGCTATAGTAATCAATTCCTAACAATAAAGCTTCAATCTTTACTCAATTTCCAAGAAGTCAATAAAAGTCAACTTGGGCCCGTATGGTCAAAACCCGAGTCAAGGGGTAGATCCCAACTACCCATAAGACAACGAGTCCAAAAATGTGATTAGATTCCAAAACCAAGTCCACAATATCCTTCAAATCCTCAATTTTCACTCTCTTAAGTTGTAGGAAAACCCCCCAAATCTCCCTCAAGATCCATGTTTTAGGTGTTAATAATCCATATAGATTCTTAAAATAATACCAAAAATGTATAGAAACCACTTACCCCCAGAGTCTTGTATGAAAGTCTCCTTCAAAAGTCGCCTCTCTCCAAGTCTAGGGTTCAAAATATGAGAGAATTGGCTAAAATCCTGAAATTAGAACTTCATATAGTCTACCCAGCACTACCCTTCGCAAACGCAGTGCCTTGCGTTCGCGAAGCACAAAATTTAATAGCCCAGAAATAACTCTCCACGAATGCGGCCCTACTACCGTGAACGCGATGCACAGATGCCTTTGGCCTACGCGAAAGCTAGCCACCTTCCCCAATCGTGAAGGCCAAGCTTTAGCCAACTCCCAGTCTGCTTCCCTTCTACGCGCACACAAATCCTAGGACGCGAATGCAAAGATCAAATGCCACAACTCTACACAAACGAGACCTCCAGATCTAGAACGCGAAGAGAAAAACTAGCCTACTACTAATCCTTCTCTGCGATCGTGAAGCACACCAGACACCAGCAAAATTCTACAATTCCAACAATGCTCCGTGTAGTCCGAAACTCACCCGAGCAACCTAGGACCCTGTCCAATCACATCAACAATTCCATAAACACTATCTAGACTTAACTGAAGCCCCTAAACACATACGATAACATCACATCGACCAATCAAAGGCCAAAACACAAGTTGAATTTCTCTTAAGTTCAAGAATCCAACTTCAAACCAAGCATCTGATTCAAGCCTAACCAATATGGATTATAACCAAACATTGCATACAAGTTCAAATGACAAAACAAACCTATTAGAACTTCCAAAAAAAATCTGAACCCGATATAATCAAAGTCAACTCCCTATCAAACTTAGGTATTCTCCAAACCTTCAAATTTCTAACTTTCGGCAATTAGAGCCAAAACATCCTGGGAACCTCCAAATCCGAACAAATCCTATGTCCAACCGGAGAACGACATCGCCTATAATATAATGGCTCATACGAAGCCATCAAAATACAAGATCGGTAGCTATTGTTGTAGGCAAATTCCGCCAAAGGTGGAAACTGATCCCACCGACCCCCGAAATTAGTAATGCAGGCCCTCAACATATCCTCTAAGATATGAATGGTCCTCTCAGGCTGCCCATCCATCTGAAGGTGAGATGCATTACTCAACTCAACCCGGATGCCCAACTCACGTGAAATAGCTCTCCAGAAGTGTAATGTAAACTGAGTGCCACGATCCGAGATGATAGAAATAGGTACACCATGCAAGCGAATAATATCTCTAATGTTAATCTTAGCCAATTGCTCTAAAGTGTAAGAAGTCATAAACGGAATAAAATGCACCGATTTTGTCAACCAATCGACAATGACCCAAATGGAATCAAACTTCCTTCAGGTCCATGGCAACCCTACAAAGAAGCCCATAGAAATACGGTCTGACTTACACTCCGGTATATCAATCTTCTGAAGCAAACCACCGAGTCTCTTATGCTCATACTTGACTTGTTGACAATTCAAACATCGTGCAACATGTCCAGCAATGTCTTTCACGACCCGAAATCCCACAGGAGGTCATGATGGCACCTAACCCGCTCGCGCTGGGCAAGCCAACATAATAACAATAAAAATTCTAAAGCAGATTAACCAAGTTTTAATAAAATATTCCATATGATAAGAAACAAAATAATCTTAATCTGATAACATAAATAAACTATCCATGGCAGGATCTAAACATGACCACGCATGCCAACACCGCCCAAAACCCAGATGTCACAATCATCACAAGCATCTAACAAGAGTATGGAAAATTATCTGAATACACATTCCGTCTGAATGAAATAGATAGAAACATGTGATATGTAGGGAGGGGGGGACTCCATGTGTTGTGAATCGATCAAGTAGAGTAGCTCACCACGAAGTCTCCACAAGTCCTCCAACTTAATCGGATGAATGCCACTCACACCACCCTCAGAACCTACACAACATATGCAGAAGTGTAGTATGAGTACAAACCATGGTACCCAGTAAGTATCAAGTCTAGCCTCGAAGAAGTAGTGGCGAGGGATCAACATTTACACTCACTAACAGTCAAATAATTAGATGAGGGGATAATTCAAAATTAAATTAGAAATGATATCATCAATAAGTATAAAAGCTAGAAATAGAGCCCATACGGAATCTAGGCATGCTTTTCAAATAACAGGAGTCAAATAAGATATCACCATCCCGATTCTTGAATAAGACTTGATACCAGTCAACCATACTTACATCAATTCAAAGCATGAGTCTAAGCAAATATACGTATGCATGATCAGGATCCCTTTCTCAATAACTCACAGCACAAATCCATGTGCCTGACACAGACCGCGTGTCCAATAAGCACCAAAGAATCATGAGTGCCTATGCTCACGGGGACCAAGGTAACATGGGTATCACCTGACTCCGGAGGGACGGATCCATAATCCAAGAATTGATCATTTTATACTTATTGATCATCAATCAATCATTGCGGCGCGCAAGCGATTCCGATCATAACATCATCAATTAGATAATCAGTGCCAATATTCGCTCAAGTGACCAAAATGCCAAAATCCTCAACTTTCCTCAATAACCATTCTTTCCACTCATGCATACGTGTACGTAACAATATAATAAAAGGGCACAAGACAAGATAATAAGAATGCGGATAAAACCTCAAATGGCGAAGTGATAGCTATGAAAAATCATGTAACTCAATTTATCACAACCGCTCAATAATTTATTTAATATATTCTAGCTTAATCAAAATTTTATCATGAGTTAATTAGGATATAGAAACCATCAAAATCATGAAGCAAATAAGGCTCGACATGGCAAAGTAACCCTCATGTCAAATCAACAAGGCATAACCCTAGGCATGCTCCTAAATCATGAATATAAAGTATCATATAGTCATATAATCAATTTGAACATAGATAGCAACTTAACTTAATTTTGTAAAAGTACAACTCAAGTCAACAATACCGGATATGGTCAAACCTAGCTACGCATATATGCTCGTCACCTCACATATACGTGGCTCCTAAATCATGAATTAAGTATCAAATATATCACCTATGGGGAGATTCCCTATTACAAGGATAGACAAGAGACTTACCTCCGCCCCATAATCTAAAATCATGCAACAATCGCCTACCGTCCAAATTCCACTCTAAACGACCCAAATTTTGTCCAAAAAAAACTCAATAATGTCAAATAAAGCCATAGGAAACAACCCCAAATAATAAAGCTTTAATCTTTAATCATATCCCCAAAAGTCAACAAAAGTCAACTCGGCCCACACGGTTAGAACTTGAGTCATGGGGTAGATCCCGACTACCTATTACCCCATGAGTTCACATATGTGATTAGATTAGAAAACATAGTCCAAATCGACCTTCAATCCCCAAAATACACCCTCTTAAGTTGTAGATAAAAACCCCAAATTTTTCTTTAAAAATCCATGTTTTAGGTGTAGAAATCCATGGGGAATTAAGATATAAACTCAAATTCTATGTAAAATTTGCTTATCTCCAATGTCGTACTGAATTTTCTCTCAAAAATCTCCACCTCTCAAATTCTAGGATTCAAAATTTGAGAGAATGGGTAAAATCCCGAAACTATAACACTTAATGTTCTTCCCAGTGATACACATTGCAATCGCAACACACCCTTCGCGATCGCAAAGGCCAATATGACCAACCAGCCACTACCCTTCTTCTTGAATGTGAATACCCCTCTGTGAACGGGATGCCTGATCTGCTGAGCCTACGTGAATGCGAGCCTTTCTCTGCGAACACGAAGGCATTCCATCCGCCTAGCATCACTCAATCGCGAACGCGACCTTCTGCACGCGAACTCGATGCTCCAGCTCCAATCTCTCCGTCAACGCGACTCCACCAAGGCATCGCGAAGAGGAAAATTATGTCTGCCAATTCCCCTTCTACGCAATTGCGAGGCAAGCTCCGCGACCGCAAACCACTAACTATACATCAGAAACCCAACAATCCAACACAAAGGAGAAATGATTTGAAACCACCCTAAAAAACACCCGAGCACTCCTGGGACCCCGTCCAATCATGCCAACAAGTCCCAATACCTTATCCAAACTTGTCTGAATGCTCAAAACACCCTGACTAACATCAAAACCAAGAATCGAAGATCCAAACACAAGTTAAGCCTCTTTTAAGCTCCTCAAATTCCAAACTTCCAACCACGCGTATGATTCAAGCTTAACAAATCCGGATTTCATCCAAACTTTGCACACAAGTCACAAATGACAAAATAAATATATTCCAACTTGCGGAACAACAATCTAAATCCAATATCATAAAAGTCAAACCCCGGTCAAACATAGGAACTCTCTGAATCTTCAAATTGCCAACTTTCAGCAAATAGCGACCAAATCATCTTAGGAACCTCCAAATAAAATTCAAAACATACGCCCAAGTCCAAAACCACCATACAAATCTATTAGAACCCTCAAATCACCAATCCGAGATCGTTTATATAAAAGTCAAACCTTGGTCAACTCTTACAACTTAAATTTCCAAAATGAGACTAAGTGTATCAAATCCCTATCAAACCTTCTCGAAACAAAACCAACCATCCCTACAAGTTACAAAAAAACAAACAATCATACGAGAAGCATCAAATATGAGAACACGGCTCAAATATAAAAAATGACCAGCTGGGTCATCACATTCTCCCCCTTTTAAACAAACGTTCGTCCTCGAATGGTGTCTAAAATCATACTTGGCGTGCCGAAAAGATGAGGATTTCTGCTCTGCATATCATGATCGATCTCCTAAGTTGCCTCCTCAACTAGTCGACCTCTCCACAGGCTCTTCTTCATAAGCCAAATTCTCAGCCAACAGCATCGAGATAAAATCCAACAGATGTGGTTGATCCTCATAATACTTCTGAAGCATGGAGACATGAAACTCTGGATAAACTTTCGACAAGCTCGGTGGCAAAGAAAGTCGGTAAGACACCTCACCAACCCTCTCTAACACCTCAAATGGACAGATATACCGAGGACTCAACTTGCCCTTCCTCCCAAACCTCATCATGCACTTCATAGGAGAAATTCTGAGAAGAACCTTCTCACCCTCCATGAAAGCCACATCACGAACCATCCTATCAGCATAACTCTTTTGCTTAGACTATGTTGTATGAAGCTACTCCTGAATTAATTTTACCTTCTCCAAAGCATCACGAACCAAATTAGGGCCCAACAACCTAGCCTCCCCAGACTCAAATCAACCAACCGGAGAACGATATCGCCTCCCATATAAGGCCACATACGGAGCCATCTGGATACTTGACTGGTAGTTGTTATTGTATGCAAACTCTACTAATGGTAGAAACTTATCCAACTGGCCACTGAAATCAATAACACAGGCTCTCAACATATCCTCCAAGATATGAATGGTCCGCTCGAACTGCCCATCTGTCTGAGGGTGAAATGATGTACTCAACTCCACATGCATGCCCAAATCACGTTGCACGGCTCTCCAAAAGTGCGATGTAAACTGAGTGCCATGATCTGAGATGGAAGACAAAGGCACGTCATGCAAGCAGACAACCTCCCTGATGTAGATCTTAGCCAACTGCTCTAATGTGTAGGAAGTCATGACCGGAATGAAATGCACAGACTTGGTCAGTCTGTCCACAATAACCCAAACAACATCAAATCTCCTTAAGATTCCTGGAAATCCTATCACAAAGTCCATAGTGATGCACTCCCACTTCCACTCCGGTATCTCTAATCTCTGAAGCAAACCACCCAGTCTCTGATGCTCATACTTGACCTGATGATAGTTCAAACACCGTGCAACATGTCCAACAATGTCCTTCTTCATCCTTCTCCGCTATTAATGTTGTTTCAAATAACGATACATCTCTGTAGCACCTGGATATATAGAATACCGTGAACTATGAGCATGCTCAAGAATCAGCTCTCTCAAGCCATCGACGTTAGGAACACAAATACGACCTTGAAGTCGCAATACACCATCATCACCAACAGTCACCTCCTTAGCACCACCGTGCTGCACCATATCCTTCAGGACAAGCAAATGGGGATCGTCATACTGGCGAGCCTTAATGCGCTCAAACGAAGATTACTGTGAAACAACACGCGCAAGGACTTTACTCGGCTCCAAAATATCCAATCTCACCAATCCATTAGCCAATGCCTAAACATCCATGGCTAAAGGCCTCTCCCCAGCTAGAATAAATACTAAACTTCCCATACTTTCTGCCTTTCTGCTCAAGGCGTCTATTAACACATCAGCCTTCCTCGGATGATAAAGAATAGTGCTATCATAATCTTTCAACAGCTCCAGCTGCAAGGCCCCGTAAAGTTCGCCAAAGATTTAAGGTTTTATGGAAAATTTACAGAATATGGCGTTTCTGTTGTCCATAATGCGACTGCAGATCTGTTTCGCTGACCGCAGAACCGTCGCCAGAGTGGATCAGGAGCAACTTAATTTTGAGGGTCATTACACAATCCAAAGTGCGATCACAGATTTGTCTTGCGGACCGCATATTCGTTGCATAGGGTAGTTCGGCCCACTTGGAGGCACACCAAAGGCCGTTGGCCAAGGAAGTTCACTGGTTGGCTGGTCTGAGAGTTCAGCTTGCGGACTTCAGCGAAGGTGGGGTGATTATACAATATAGGGCCGAGTCATCACTCATAGTAGAAGTCAAGGTAAAACAATATGATGATCTGTTATTGGTGCAATTGAAGGAATTCATAAACACAAAACCACGACTTTTTCTCTTAGCACGGATGATGGTATGCTAAGGTACCAAGGGTGATTGTGTGTTCCAAATGTAGATGTTCTCTGGGAGAGAACCATGATCGAGGCTCACAGTTCCAAGTATTCCGTGCACCCAAGCTCTACGAAGATGTACCATGATCTCAAGGAAGTCTATTGGTGGAAAGACATGAAGAAGGATGTGGTGGATTTTATGGTTAGATGCCCAAATTGTCAGGAAGTGAAGGCCGAGCACCAGAAGCCTGGTGGTTTGGCACAAAATATAGAAATTCCAATGTGGAAGTAGGAGATGATCAATATGGACTTTGTAGTAGGTCTACCTCGCACGCCTCGTAAGTTTGATTCGATTTGGGTAATTGTGGATTGACTCACAAAATCAGCACACTTCTTGCCTGTTAAGGCAATCAACACAACAGAACACTAGGCTCAGTTGTATACCAAAGAGATCGTTAGGTTGAATGGCACTTCAGTTTCTATCATCTCATGATCGAGGGGCACAATTCACCGCTAACTTTTGGCAGAAATTTCAGCATTGTTTGGGTACTCACGTGAATCATAATACAGCTTTCCATCCACAAACCGATAGGCAAGTAGACACTTGAGGATATGTTGCGTGCTTGTGTTCTTGACTTCAAGGGTAGTTGGGATGATCATTTGCCACTCATCAAATTTGCCTACAACAACAGCTATCACACCAGCATTCAAATGGCACTGTTCGAAGCTCTATAAGATAGGAGATATAGATCCCTCATTGGTTTGTTTTAAGTTGGAGAAGCAGAATTGATAGGGTCAGACCTCATACATCAGGCTATGGAGAAGGTCAACATCATTAAGGAGCGGTTGAAAATTGCCCAGAGTCGCCAGAAGTCCTATTCAGATGTGCGTCGTAGAGATTTGGAGTTCCATGAGGATGATTGGGTATTCTTAAAGGTTTCTCCCATGAATGGTATAATGCGATTTGGGAAGAAAAAGAAATTGAGTCCAAGGTATATCGGACCGTACAGAATCATACAGAGGGTTGGTCTAGTGGCCTTTAAGCTTGAGTTACCTCAAAAGATGTCCTTAGTGCACCTGGTGTTTCATGTGTCTATGTTGAAGAAAGTAGTTGAAGATCCGTCATTCATCGTCCTGGTAGATACTATTGAAGTTAATGAAGAATTGTCTTATGAGGAGATCCCGGTTACCATCCTTAATAGACAAGTTCGAAAGCTAAGGAAAAAAGACATTGCCTCTGTCAAAGTGCTATGGCGAACCCAACAAGTTGAAGAGGCCACCTGGGAGGCCGAGGAAGAAATGAAAAGAAAATACCCTCATTTGTTTGTGTAAACAAATAGTTGTGTTTAAAGGAATGATAGAAGTTTATTTACTATGAGTTATGTTCAACTTGTACAGTTTATGCTAAGATGCATCCTTTTGGCAATACAATGCTTATGATGTTACAATTGGTGTTGTTTTCGTGCTATGCTGCATTGTTGTATTATGAATATGTTGTTAGGTGTATTTTCTGGGCTCTTTGACATGTGGATAAGTCCAAAAACAAAAGACACTCTGTCGAAATGTTTGAAAATTTGAGGAGTTAGCCAAATTTGGAACTCTTGGTGTGTGAATGAAGAGTTAAGTCATATTTGGTGTCTATGGCGGACTTGTCACGCCCCAACCTCGGAAAGCGCGACCGGCACTCAACCGTCACATCCCAACCTCGGAAGCGCAACCGACGCTCAACCAAGTGAACCCGATCAAGCAAGCCTGTTAAATACTTTCTACCCAACTCACCCATGATTTTAAATAAAAAAAAAAAAAAGACAGTGGAAAGTTCATACATACAATATTAAACTGTTTTATTAGCTGTTTCGCCTTTAAGTCTCAAAATACACATATTCTTATAGCCTGAGTGGAACAAGTGATCAAACACTAACATAACTTGTTTAACATTTCCAACACACATATACAACCCACATAGTGTCTACTGAGCCTCTAAAAGATACAAAAGAGTCTATGATAGTGCCGGCGACAAGGCCCCGGCTATACTTTGAGATGCGATAGTAAAATGATCAAAAGATACAATACGTGACCCCGGAATGAAGTGGGGCTCACCAAGTCTGCTGGGAAAAGGATGTGCCACTAACGCTGATCAACACTGCCTGCTATGTAACCACCTGGATCCATTTAAAGATGCAGCGCCCCCGGCAAAGGGACGTTAGTACCGTCAAATAGCACTAGTATGTGTAGCTTAACATCATCTCAATAGAATGAATAATAATACAAGGGAAACAGTCAAGGATTCAATACGAGCTTCAAATAATATTAAAACATTAAGTTAAGGATCACATAAGTTTTCAAGTCAATTTCCATGTTATTAGGTTGGGTGATCTTTAGTGCCGATACTCCACAATTCACAATACCTCTGTATTCTTACACGGAGTCCGATCTCAACCCGATCGGCTAGGTCGTCTCATTTGAGACATCAACCATAACCACAATTTCATTATAATTTCCAGCACAGTTAACACCATGTGTACGGCATGGCGTCCAATCACGGCCCGATCGGCTAGGCTATCTCACCCGAGACATTACCTTTTTCAGTTTATAATTTCCAGCACAGTTACCACCATGTGTGCGGCATGGCGTCCGATCACGGCCCGATCAGCTAGGTCGTCTCACCCGAGGCATTACATTTTTCGTCAATCATCTCACGTCATACTTCTTTCATATATCCTAGAGAATGACAGAGAGTCATCGCTCATCAGTAGATCAGTCTGACCAGCAACAACTCATTGACTAAGGGACAAATTCCTAGAGCTCATTACTTACATCAACCATTATGTTACATTGCTAACTAAATAAGTTAAATTCCATTGGACAAGAGTGAATACTATGGAAAGCAAAAAATAAACAAGAGAGGACAAGATCCTGTGATGCATGTCAAGGTACTTAATACTGGTAATTGAAATCCTTGTCTGCTTTCCACGGAGAATCGGAAAATCAAGTGCCACAAAAGCCCTGCCATCACATTCATATATCCAGTTGCTCAAGGTTCATCATGCTCGCTGAATTTTGTATAAGTTGCTTCCTAATATCAACCTGTATTTGCCAAAAGGGAGATGGGTAATAAAAGCGAGCCAATAGCAAAAGAGTGGAAAGAGATGGACAATCCACCATAGTTATTAAAAGGAAATGCATTAAGTCTGCTCCAATAAGAAAAGATTCAGCCTAACACTTCATGCAGAAAAGAAAGAGACATACCCTGGATCCCATAAGTGAAGAGAAGACAACATTTGCCTCAGCTGCGTCCTCCACCACTAATTGCTTTAACAGCCTAGTCTCCGGGTTCATTGTTGTTTCCCATAGCTGGGCTGGCATCATCTCCCCCAATCCTGAAAATATTTCCATACACATCACATGAATTGAACAAGGGAGGTTTAGAAGACCTTGCATGTGTATGTATAAGAGATGCGTAAGTAGTGTATCCGACATTGCTGGAAAAAAAACACTAAAAACAACAATCACATTCATTAATAGAAAAGAAAGCATCCAATAGAGAAGGTTAGAGAGTTAATGTGTATAGTAGTATGTATAGTGTCCCACATTGGTAGAGAAGGGTTTAGTACTATGTAAACACCCTATATAAATAGGGCTAATGTAAGACACAAATGAATACAAGAAATTCTTTCTTCCCATGTCTAACTCTCACAGACAACATCAAAAGTTGGGGAGGCCATGCTGCCCTCAAAAGCTATGAGTAGGATACAAGGCCCCAAATCTGAGCAAATGCTTTTTTTGTGCCAATGTTCATGCAGCAAGGCTCTCTTTCCACAAACTCCCTAAGGTTATCTAAATTGGTTTTTGCCATTTGTTCTGGGGGCCCTCATTTAGCTGGCTAAAAAGTATGGCGAACTCTTCGATAATATCGGGATATGCATTCCAAACTGAACATATCTCATATGGAATACGCTGTCTTCAAATCCAAAAAGCCAAAACATGTCATTTTTCATATCTCACCTTTGAATCTCTGTATGTTATATGATGCATTTGAAGGGAAGGAACGCTGGACCTTTTTAAGTTCTGCATCATCATAGCAGTAGTATACTTGTTTTCCCCTCTCAACCTGAAAAATTCCAAATAGAACATTAAAACCTGGTGGACAATAAAAAACATAATCTGTTAAGACAACATCCGAAAGAAAATAAACCTTGTAGAGAGGTGGAACACCAACATATATGCAACCTTCGTCAAAAAGAGCTCTCTGCAACAATTTAAGAATATCTCAATCAGGTTCTCCAAACAGTCAACTAGACATCTTGATTATTTCCCTTCATAATTCAACTGTTAGATCCCAGCAAAAAACTCTAGTTGATGTTTCATTAGACCATGAAGAACAACGAAAGGGGCGCACCTGATATCTGAAGAAAAAGGTTAACAACAACGTTCGAATATGAGCACCGTCGACATCAGCATCTGTTAAAATTATGATTTTATGATAACGGAGAGCTTCCTTTTTAAAATCCTCCCCCTGAGATGCAGAAGATTGAATGAGAAAAAAAAGTCTGAACAAACAGCACATTGCACAAACCTAAAAGATGAGCATAGTACCTTAACTCCAAGTCCTAAACCAAGAATAAGATTTTGAATCTCTTCATTTTTATACATAGCTGCTTCATCCTTTCTTTCAATATTCAAAATTTTGCCTCTTAAAGGAAGTATAGCCTGCAAAACATGAATAACTGATATAATTTACATTGCAGTCAGAATATGCCATTAACTTAGAATGCAGTAAGAAATTAGTCTTCTAATCGCCACTTCTGCTGCACAATTTCTCCAGATAAGTTTGATCTATGTTTGACCAATGTAAATATGCATTATTCACGCTTCAGCTGAACAATTCCTTTTTCCTTTTCTGGCCACAATGAGGATGTCAGGTGGGGAATCAGGTTGCAGAACTTCCATCAGCACTTTTGTAAGCTACAGCATTGTCTGAATAACAGGGATAACTGTTCACAGAGCACCAACGAGTTTAGTTACCTGAAAACGCCGATCACGACCTTGTTTTGCACTTCCACCAGCTGAATCACCCTCAACGATGAATATTTCTGAAAGATCTCAAAAGAAAAAAAGATTTTGAGAAAAGGCAGTTAACTTTTGCCATTACTACATTATATGCATGCCTATACTGAAAGACACATTACCCAACTACACAATCAAAGAAACATTACACGAAAGATCCTGACATCAGCGCATATATTGGGTGCTACATTTCAAAATGTTACTCCCTCAATCCTGGTTTTACATGAGACTCTTCTATTCATAATACACAATGTTTGACACACTTAACATACTATCACACTTTAAATTACCTTGAGAAATTTAATTAATTACACAAATTGGTTTTCAACCATGAAATGATATCCTCTTTATCAAATACTCCATATGTCCTTTTTGGCCAAATACCCAGATAGCCCCTCAGAATTGACACGAAATAGCAGTTAGATACTCTTTTTTTATTCGGTAAAGGTACATGCCAATTAGATACTTTTACTTTACACACCTCAATGAGGCAGGGATGTGTCTCTTAGACACCCGGATCTGACATGGCAATATGCATGCCTCCAACTCATTTTTGAGCGCGAGAATTGACCAAGTTACTTTTATTTTCTTGTTAACTTGAATGCTAAACCATATCAAGCCATCTTACATCCCTATTCCCCTCTCTAGCGATCCTCAATTCCCCCATTCTCCAGCGATTACTTTTTCATTTTCAAGACTTTGACTTACAATCTTAATCTTTTTTCCTCAAATTATATTTTCCAAATCTTCAAACTGTTACTAAAGAAAAATAAAGGAGAATATCTTACAGTCTCTCTTAGAGAGAGTAAAATCTGACACACACGCTAACAGGATAAAATTGCTACTTTGCTTTTTCGTGGACCATATATCCTCACTTTCCACAGTTTTACCACACATTATGATCGGGAAAAAACTCGACCTCTTTCTGAGATTAGGAATCCCGGTGCTGCGAGGGAGAAAAACTTACCTCAAAAGGCAGCAATGGCTCTACTAAAGGCATTCAAAACTATTCTCCGTGTCTCAAACGAGATTATGTCAGAATAGTCAATGGTTCTTTAATACCTATCTCAGGTTCTGTCGTTTGTACTCCTAATATTGAACTATTATCTGTGATCCATGTCCCTGAGTTCCCTGTCAATCTTTTATCTATTAGTACCATCACCAGAGCTATCGAGTTCTTTCCCGATCATTGTATTTTTTGGAATCTTCAAACATGGAAAAGGATTGGCAGTGGTAGATTGCGTGATGACTTGTTTATATTAGAGGGAATTCAAAACTCTGGTTAGGCCTTTTTTGGGAAAATTAAGGATATCAACCAAGAAATAATACAGCGGCACAAATAGTTAGGGCACCCATCATTCTTTGTTTTGAAGAAGTTATATCCGGATTTGTTCTCAAGGACTCAATCTGAATCTTTGTTCAGTGATGCGTGTGAATATGCCAAGCATACTAGAAACTCTTATCCTATGAGTGATAATAGAAGCATAATTCCGTTTATGACTAACTGTTTCTTTGTCTGGTAATCGATGGTTTGTTATTTTCATTGATTGTTGCACTAGGATGACTTGGGTATATTTGTTCAAAGTCAAAAGTGAAGTTTTCTCTTGTTTTCAGTCATTTTATAAGATGATGTGTACTCAGTTTGATGCCAAAATAAAAATTTTGAGAACTGACAATGGTAGCGAATACATGGATAAAAGATGTGGTGCTTATTTGGAGTCCAATGAGATAATCCATCAGACTAGTTGTCCTTATACTAGTGCACAAAATGGGGTCGTTGAAAGAAAAAATAGGCATTTATCAGATGTAGCAAGATCTCTTATATTTCACCATGCATCTACCAAAACCTTACTAGGGGGATGCTATTCTAGTAGCTGCCTCTCTTATCAACAGAATGCCACTTTAAACCCTCAATTTTCAAAGTCCTCTGGAAGCTTTAAAGGGTAAGAATGAATATATTGTACCTCCTACGGTGTTTGGGCGTGTTTGCTTTGCCCATAGTAGGAATTCTAGAAAACTTGATCTTACAGCTATAGAATGTGTTTTCATTGGGAATTCTCAGAATTACACTTACGCTTCATGTTCCACTCCTCGGGAAAAGGCATCTTTTCGGTTGGGATCAGGTCCGAAGTCCTCACTCGAATAAACCGGCCAGTGTTTTAAAAGGCGTGGGCGTAAGGCGAGGCGTTTTACATATGCCTCAGCGGGGCGTAAGCCCCGAGGCGCGGGGCGTAAGCCCCATAGGTATTTAATTTTTAATATTTTATAAAATAATATAATGACATTTAATATTTATAAACAGGTAAAATTATATAAAAATTGAAAAAAACTATATATATATATGTGCTCCATCCCCACAAAAAACTAATCAAAACAATCTATTATACGTTACTTACAAGTACAAGTAATTTGAGTCTAAAAGAATAAAGTTTTCTATATGGAAGAACAAAAAGGATGATTAACCTGCAATTTGAACTTTGAATTTGCTGCTATGAAGAAAAATGTAGTTCTCTTTCTATTTGTAAAAAAAATTAAATATTCGTTGCTTTTGGGAGATATTAGCAGACTAGCGGACAAGATAAAAAATTGAAAAAACCATGAATTAGGGCTTAAATCAATAAAAAAAGTCTTTACTTTTAAATTTAATACGTTTTTGTTCCTTTTTAAACCTTTTGAGTAATTACCAAACTGATTTTTGAGAATTTGGGTATTATATGAAGGACTAATTCAACAAATTTTGTTTTAATTTGAAAAAGTCTCCGGGGCTTACTCCTTACTAAAAAAAATGCTCCCTGAACGCCCGGCGTACGCCCCGGCCGTACGCCCCGGCGGGGCGTACGCCTCTTGAGACTTTCGCCCCACGCCATCGCCCCGGGGCGTTTTTGGTACGCCTTGCCCAGAAACGCCTTTTAAAACAGAGGTATTATCTCATCACCTCTACAGGGGGAGAGGTGATTCTACCCAGTTCCAATATTGGACCTCTTAATGACATTATCACAGGGAAAGTGAAATTGGAGAAAGAATTATGGGGGAGACTATTGGGCGTTTGGATAGGCCAGATTTGAAAACATACTCGAGGAGTAATAGATAAGAAAAAGCGTCATACAATCTACCGAAGCTAAACCTTCTTCTTCCAAAGAACAGCTTAGAAGGCTGAACCCGAATATGAAAGAAGTGGTGAAGAAAGAGATAATCAAGTGGTTAGATGCGGGCATCATTTTTCCCTATCTCAGACAGCAACTGGGTGAGCGCAGTTCAATGTGTTCTGAAGAAAGGTGAAATGACTGTGATGCAAAACAAGAACGATTTGATCTCAACAAGGTCAGTCACGGGATGGCGAATCTATATGGACTACAGAAGATTGAACAAGGCCACCCGAAAAGACCATTTTCCCTTGCCATTCATTGATCAGATATTAGATATATTGGCAGGGAAGTCCCACTTTCGCTTCGTTGATGGATACTCGGGGTATAACCAGATCTCTATTGCCCCGGAGAATAGGGAGAAAACGTCGTTCACCTATCCATATGGAATCTATGCTTTCCGGAGAATGTCGTTTGGCCTATGCAATGCATCTGCCACATTCCAAAGGTGCATGATGGCCATCTTTACTGATATGGTAGAGGATATAATGGAGGTTTTCATGGATGATTTCTCAGTGGTGGGGAACTCGTTCGATGATTGCTTGGTAAATCTGAGAAGAGTGCTGAAGAGGTGTATGAAGACTAATCTGGTGCTAAACTGGGAAAAGTGTCATTTTATGGTACATGAAGGTATAGTCTTGGTACACCCAGTGTCAAGTAAGGGCCTTGAAGTGGCCCGCGCTAAAGTTGATGTGATAGAGAAGTTACCACCACCCACTTCTGTCAAAGCAATAAGAAGTTTCCTTGGTCATGCTGGCTTCTACAGCCGGTTTATAAAACATTTTTCCAAAATTGCTCACCCTTTATGTAAATTGCTTGAAAAAAATCACCCCTTTGTGTTTTCTGATGATTGCAGGTAGCTTTTGAGGAGTTGAAGAAGAGGTTGGTGACGGCACCCACTATAGTTGCACCTGACTAGGAGCAACCATTTGAGCTAATGTTAATGCAAGCGACTATGCTGTGGAAGCAGTTCTTGGACAGTGAAAAGATAAAGTCATACATCCAATCTACTATGCAAGTAGAACCTTGAGCGGTGCCCAACTCAACTACACCATGACCGAGAAGGAGATGCTAGCAGTGGTGTTCGTATTTGACAAGTTCCGGTCATACCTGATAGGCTCAAAGGTAATTGTTTATACTGACCATGCTGCTCTCAGGTACCTAATTGAGAAGGAGTCAAACTCGCGCCTGATTTGATAGGTGCTGCTACTACAAGAATTCGACATGAAAATCCGTGACCGAAAGGGAACGGAGAACCAAGTGGCTGATCACTTATCCAGACTGGAAGGAGCAGAGAAGAAGGTTAAGGTGGAAGAGACCGTGGAGACCTTCCTGGATGAACAATTGTTGGCCACAAGCCTTGAGGTAGCGCCATGGTATGCAGACATTGCAAACTACCTGGCGAGCAGTATTGTCCCTTATGACCTTTCCTCTGTACAAAAGAAAAAGTTCTTCCGTGACTGTCACATGTACTTTTGGGATGAGCCTTATCTATTCAGGATTTGTGTTGATAACATGATCCAGAGATGTATTCTTGATATAGACCAATCTTCTATTTTGCAGGCTTGTCACGCGTCCCTATATGGTGGCCATTTCGGGGGAGTATGGACAGCTGCGAAAGTGTTAGAGTCGGGCTTCTACTGGCCAACATTGTTTAAAGAAGCACACTTCTAGGTAAAGGGTTGTGATTAAATTTTCCTTGATTTCAATGTTACAATTACATATGATATCCTTGTTCGTATACAAAGTGGATTCAAAAATATCTATCATTCCAAGGCATAATTTGTATCAATGGGCTTCATATTTGTCAGGAGCTAGCTCCAGAAATATTATCATCCCGGCATCATTATGTCAATCTCACAAGCCTCTTATCCATTCTCATTGAACCACGGCCAACCAAAAAACAGAAAGAAAAAAAAAAAAAAAAGGTTCTCGTGGGATTTAGAGAACTACATCGTTCCGCATGTGAAATCCTTGTTATCTCTGTTCAAGAATACATGATAGAATGAAGTCATATTAAATTGTTCATTGCTCTATGTTTCCCATTTCCAAGTATCATAATTCAGTTGGTCATTTTACGTTTACACCAAAAGACTCTTGTGAGTTCTTCAATTTCAGTCTTGCAAATTTCTCCTAAATGTCAAGTCCCATAAGACTCTTTCCTTTGTGTACATTTGTATGACACCTGGTGTTCGTTGTGAAGAGACGCTAAAGAGTGCTGGGAAGTTCCTTAATAGAGTCTTGCCCGCAAGTCTTATGATTCCTAAAGTCGACCCAAGCTCAATTCTCTGCCTTGAAATTAATGGATTAAGAAACTTCGTCCTATATCTTCATTATTCCTCTCCACATCCCTCCTCCGCAAGGAAATTACAGTATTCCTCCACCCTCCCTCCTATAATTCGTACTTGTTCGGGATCACTCTCCCCAACATGCCCCTGCCTTTCGTGACCAAATCTCCATATCCATTTTCCCATTACGGCCTTACTGAAAGCATTTCCTTCACCCCTAAACTTGCATTGTTCATATCAGTACCTTGTAGTTTACTATTGAAATAATGTTGAAGTTTCACAACAAGTTCCAGCGCAATCTCTCCAGCTTTTCTGATGTCACTGGCAAGTGCATCAAGAACACGTAAGAAGTAGGAATACTAGAAAGGGCTCGTTATCAAGAAATCTTTTGCCCCATAAGATAAATATTTCTTTTTGCCATGCTACTTACATTTTCTAAAATTTGACTACGGTGCTCCAAAATGTGATAGTTCAGTATTTATTCCAATTGTCCAATGTATGTTGTCTCCCTAAGGATCTTTTTCGGACACAATGGTGCTTTCCAACTAGCGTGCAACTCAACTATCTCATTGGATATCTGTTATCTCCCACTAGCACAAGTATCTGAAAATTTTGCCTACCAAGGCATAGGCAAATGAGAAATAATCACCTAGCATTTTTTTGTCTCTACTAGAATTTGAATCCTGGACTCCAAGGTTTATAGTAATACCTAAGAAAAGGAAAGGCTTTGGAGTTCAAGAGTGGTCAAAACCAAAGTTAGCTCTGGAAAATTTCTAGCATAGCACCTCAAAAGAGTATTATAAAGCAATAGGACACTCAAGAACTTTTTGAAATTTTACTAAGCTTTTCATGGAGGACTATTCAAGACGCTAGCTAACTAAACCCACCCACCCACAAAAAAAAGACTTAAAAGTTTGTCTATCCACATACTTCTCTTGAAAAATACTCACAAAATAAGGCTCCTATAAAGACCTCCCAAGAAAAGCTATTCGCAATGAAAAATGCTTCACATAATCTATGGTAGTTAAACTCCCAAGATGAGAATTCAGAACCCCCAAGATGAGAATTCAGAACTCAACGATGCCTGAACATTGCACATCTCCTTACTAGTGACAAAAACACCACCAACATAGAACCAACTCTACAACAACAACAACAACAACAACATAAGACCCAGTAAAATCACACAAGTGAGGTCTGGGGAGGGTAGTGTGTACGCAGACCTTACCCCTATCTTCGGGAAGGTAGCTCTATTGCAGTAGAACCAACTCTATTGCAGTAATATGGAAATAAGGTCTTTCCTAATTCCTATTAACAACGGATGCCCATAACTACTTTATTAGATTGTTTGCACTCAAAATTCATGAGCTACACTCAGAAGCATGCCAGACGTTCAGTCTTTTCTACAGCGAAAGGTCCTATATATTTCATGCAACTAAAATTAAATGTTTAACCCAAATGTCACATTGGTTTTAAAATCCATAATAAGGTAAATTACCAGCTTCTTCAGGATTTGTGGCTGAACAATCAGCAAGCTTCCCCGGAAGAGAGGATGATTTTAAGACACTTTTCTGTCTCACCAACTCCCGAGCCCTCTTTGCTGCAAGAGCCGCCTGCATATGATGCAATAGATACAGCAGGTAAAATAATTTCTTATAACACCAATTGATGTCCTCAAGCAGGCAACTTAGTCAGCTTAATCTTACAAAGATCAGTCTTGTGTATGTAACAAACTTAGGTACCTTTAGTGCATTTAGTGACTTGGAAAGAATTGAATCTAGCACATCTGGATGCAATTCCAGATACTCAGTCAGATACTCTTGAACTGACTGATCGACCACCTTTCTAACCTCAGGATTTCCCAACCTAGTCTTCAATTGAAAACATAGTAAACAATGTCGGCCTCACAAAAATTGGAAATTTTAAGGCTTCATAGAACTTTTATACCATAAAAACTGTAACAAATTTTTCAACCATGAAAGGAGAGAGATACCTTAGTTTGTCCTTCAAATTCTGGATTCGTAACTTTAACAGAAATAACACAGGTTAATCCCTCTCTTACATGCTCGCCACTTAAGCTTATGTCCTTCTCCTGAATAATACAAACGAACAAAACTTAAGAGTAACCCAAATATCCCTACTTATTGAGACATTAAACAGAGAGAGATCAAGCTAACACAGCAGATTTTGCAGATTTTGCAGATTTAGGGTGATCCAATATTTTGGTTGCACTCAATTAGTGTGTGTAGATTTTGAGAAGAAGAAAAGGCTTCTTGTATTCCTGTGTATTTCTTACATCCCTAAGCAAAGGTATTTATACACTAAGTCCTATGACTATTTTAAGAAGGAAAATAAATTACAATCAATCAGAATAAAATCAAATCTCAATCAGAATCAAATCTTTCTCAATCAGAATCAAATCTTTCCTAATAATGAAGTCAATCAACAGTGAATAGCGAATTCCAGAAGGCAGAATTGGAGATTTGGACTGAACCTCAATTTTTGTCTTTTCCTCTTTGAACAAATAGAACATTTTTTCTTTCTTTCTGGAAGGCATTGATTAACTAGGACTTATTTTAAGAACAAAAAACCTTCTCCTACATTCTGGTCTACGACACTCATAATTTGAATGAAAAACTAACAGATGTAAAAAGACCCCCATGACTAAGATTATGTGATGGTCCAGAAAGCAATGCTACTATACTTCTCGAAGATGTCCGCATATAAGCAGTTCCAAGCTGAAGAATTTTGTTAAAAGTTGAAGTCAGCACTGCCAAAGTTCATTGACTTTGCACACTTGTATTCACCTAATAATATACTCCATCCCAGTGCTTATCTAATATTATTCTTCCTTGTTCCATTTATTTCACCACTTTTCCTAAATCGAAATGTGAAAAAACCAAACTAATACTACTCAATGTTATAGTGACCTTGATATGACAAGAACTAAACCACTATTTACACATCTCAACTTTCAATATATTCCAATTAACTCTACTATTTAAACTTTCTTCTCTTAATATGTAGTTAATAAAGGGTAGAGGGGCCGGCCCATTTTTTGATAGGTTTTGAACCATGTGCCACTGGCTCGCGGGGATTTCTTGGTTATCAAAAAACAATGTAGTCAACAAAGGATGGATTCATTTTTAAGTTATTGAAAGGGAAACTTTTTATTATATAAATTTAAGTGATTTCCTTATACATAACTACAAAGTCTTTACGTCGAAAGGTGGTAATCCAGATAAAGACTCGTACGACTTTAGAATAATCCTCTAGCTCGTGTAGACATCAAACAATGAGAACATAAGGTGGTTATGAAGTTAAAGTTTCTGAAGGCACTAAAGCTCCAATGTGAACACAAGGTGCAGAGTATTTTTCCCAATTGAAACCAGCAAAGCTATTGCAAGGGGTAGCATGCACATCCAAGCAATCATGGTCAAATGGACAGAAGTGCAAGCGAAAACCAAAAGAATTCCAACATATTTGGTGCTGTATCAGCAGACTGGAAAGGCTGGAGAGATACAAAAACACCACAGATTTTTGTTGGAGCAAACAGAAATAAAAGAAACAATGAACCTAAATTCAACGAACCTTGATTGTCTTTAACTTTTTCCCCAGATTGTTGAGAGTTCTTGTTAGGGCAGCTTTCACACCATCTATGTGAGTGCCACCATCAATTGTCCGTATGCTGTTTGCATAACCTAGCATCATGTCTGAATAAGCATCTGAGCACCTGCAATGAAAAACAGAAAAGAAACTGTGTAAAACATACCACTCTTAACATGCAATTCATATACATACCAATTGCTGGGAAGAAAAAAACCATGCAACCACTGCATGACGGCATGGTGCAGCATAAAAATTATATGTTGCTTTAATTCCAACCATGCTTGACAAAGAAAAGAGTAAACAGAGGAAGATGGATAGAAGGATAAAAAGATATGATATCTTACCATTGAAGAGCCATATCAATCGTGATTCCATCAGCTTCTTTTCTGAATCCCAGCACATCATGAAGTGGTTTCTAGAGCAGAGAGAAGTCAGGAACTACTTAATAGACTTCATACAACAAAAGCATCACCGGAAAATTTTTGATAACCAAGAAATTTCCGAGAGCCAGTGGAACACAGTTTTCGGTGAATAATGGGTTCGCTCCTCTACCCTTTTCCATTTAAATACCAGCCTTTTGTTTGTGGTAGGGTTTGAAACCGTGATGTGTGCTTAACCCACACATCACGCTCTATGCTCTTACCACTGGACCAAAGCCCTAGGGGCAAAGACAGTAATTAATTTAAGTCATTGTTAAATATACATGCATAACATTATCTGACAGATTTCATACTCGATTTTTCTGATGAAGCAAGGATATTCCGATTTCAGACTTGATTCAGATATACTATTGCTTTTGTGCTAGACCTGTAGATCGTGATACCACGGAACAGATACCCCGTTTACCAAAATGCTTGTCCTCCTTTTGTAACACTCCGAAAATTTGGATTAGGTGTGGATGTGCTAAATGAGTATTAATGTGATATTTTAGACATGTGAAGTCCTATCGGGATGAGTATGGATGGAAATAGTTGTTTTGGAATCAAGACGGAGAGTGAGGTGCATAAGATTCGATAGAATCGACTAAGTTTATGGAAGGTCTGTCTTCCAGCCTTAGACAGTGCAAGGCCATGAAAACTCACAGCTTTAGACAGTGCGAGGCACTGTCCAGAGCACTAACTTTAGCGCCCCTGACGATGCAAGGCCGTGTAGTTTGGCGCCTTGCACTTTTATTTTGGCGTCTCTGATGATGCCCCCGCGTTGACGATGTCTATCCGAGCCACTTTTATTTCCTCCTCAATTTTTAGACGTGTACATTTATTTAAACCGTACCTCGTTCCCTACACCCCAAACACGTAGATTTGCTCTTGCTCTAGAAAGGGGAGCTCTCAAGAACCCAAGTTCCTCCAAGGTCCCTCCATCAACCAAGGTAAGTTCTAATGATGATTCTGAGTTAATTTCAATTCTCTAACACCTTATTAACAGGGTAAACCCTTCAAATCATTAGATATTCGATTGAGACATCATTGTTGAGAAAAGAAACCCTAGAACTCGAATTCAAGAGGATTGAACTTCAAAAAGGTAATGCTTCTACTCCCTAATCATTTATAGCTATGAATTGATGAGTTCTTGGGAGAATAGTAAATGGGTTTGATAAAGAGAATCATATGAACTATGCTAGGGTTTGGGTCGTTGACTTAAGATTGTTATATACATTTGTGCGATGAGAAATGGTGTTAGTTACATCTATTTGGGATTGTAGAATCACCTAGAAGTAGTAGAATGAGAATTGGGCGAAGAAAACACCATTAATAAGGGCTATGAGGCTTTACACCCATAAGGTGTTTAATAAAATGCCTAAGTGACCAAAACATGAGTATTATTGCTAATATGGAATCCCTTTGACTTGTATTGCTATAGATTAAAGTTGAAAGGGTTGGCGAACGTTGTATTAGGCTCGAGCAGGAAGTTAAGGTATGTGAGGCTAACTCACTATACTACGTTTCTTTTACAACGTTACTAATTGCCTCAGAAATATGGTTAAGCTAAGTTCATTAAATAGTTGCACAACTTCTATTCTCTAGCTTCGTAATTCGTCCATGGTTTTCATTCCGAACGTTGTGAGCTCAGTGGGTAATCAATATAGACTTGTGTTTGATGCCCATGAGTCTCAGTCTAGATTACTCAGCATGTCATAAACAGTTGAAGTTTCAGTTTTCATAATCAGTTCAGGAATACATGTCTCAGTCTAGTTCCTATGCAGCATTCCAATATCATGTAACTCAGTATGATTCAGTATTTCAGCATCACGTATTGCAGTATGATTCTCAGTTCCTGAATTTAAATTCCTGAATGTTGAACACTTGTATTTGGGCCTGAGGCCGCAGTTATGTATACGTATACTTGGGCCCGAAGCCGTAGCTTGTGCACATATATATTGGGCTTGAGGCCGCAAATTATTTATTCAGATAAGCAGGTGGTTCATCATTCAGAAAAGGGAGTATTCATATCTTTACTTCCTTGTTCAGTCGTCAGTCGTTCATCAGTCGTCAGTTTCAATTTCAGAATTTACAGTTCTTTCTTTCAGTTGCTTTACATATCAGGGCAGTTCAAATGTACTGACGTCCCTTTCGCCCGGGGCCTGTATCTCACGATACAAGTAATGATTTAAAGGTTGACGATTTAGAGCGCTAGGATTCTCGTACCAGCTATTGGGTGAGCTCCGTTCTTTCGGGGCATTATCATTACTTTACAATCTTTCAGTATTTACAGACCGTCAGTGTTTTCAGTACTTCATTAGATGCTTCATAGACTAGAGTAACAATTAGACATAGTCGCATGCTTTTCATGTTAAGCAATATTGGCTACAGATATGTTTCAGACTTATATTAGTGTTTTCGTACTTTGATTTATATCATTCAGACTTTCAGTATATCAACATGTGTTAGTTTATCTTCCGCATTCAATATGTTATGATATCACATGTTAATTCAGCCGGCCAGTTGGTTCGCTCAGTCATAAATAGTCAGGAACCAGGTGCCGTGTTACGTCTAGGCCCAAGTTCGGGGCGTGACACCTTTCCTCTTTGAAATTACCCAAGATGTTGTCTACATTACTCAAATGGCACCACAAAGTATTTTATAGATACATACTCCCTCTGTTTCAATTTATGTGAACCTATTTCCTTTTTAGTCCGTGTCAAAAAGAATGACCCCTTTCCCTTTTTAGAAATAATTTACCTTTATGCAATGATTTATAACCCGCCTCATTTTACACTACAAATTCAAAAATCTTCGGTCTTTTCTTAAACTTCGTGCCCAGTCAAATGGGTTCACATAAATTGAAACGGAGGGAGTATTATATACCACAAAATGTTTTATAGAAACCAGTTCTACTCTTCTGAATACAGCTTCATCCTTATTTTATTATTCTGTAATGCAAACGAAAAGATATGTTGTTTATAAGGAAAAAACATCCAAATATGCTTCACAACAAATATTAAACAACTCAAATTTTAAAGTCCTCTTAATAATAGTGCCAAATCAGAATGGGAAGGACAAATTTGAAACAAGGGAGAATAAAATATAATTTGCTGGTTCCATTCACTTTTCTAGAAGTGATGCCTACGGACAAGGACACCATGTAACATGACATGTATGTATGAGAGATCACCCTAAATAACCTGAACAATTTTTTCAAGCTCGTCAATTTAATGCAATAAGCCTTTACCGCCAGTTCTAAATTTTCATTAGCAAGCAATTACTCCCAAATTTGAAAGAGAAAATGAAGTGTGTGAAAAGTAAAAGGGAAAAGACAAACACACTTTGTCTGCATTCAGCCATTTCACGTATTCAACCAATCCTCCAGCATAAAAGTACTCGTTGCATTGGATCTTCTCTGGATCTATGTCCTCCTTCTTGAGAGCAATTGTGAGCTGAAATAAAAGAAATGCTCAATTGTTTGAAACTAAAATGAATCTTGCATATGAAAATATAGTTATCAAGCATAAGAAGCTTTCATTTCTTTGAAGAAGTTTATGTATTATGCACCAAAATGCAGCATGCAGAAGTGAGGAATGTCAAATGCATTGCAATGAACTTCAACATGCAGTCACCAAATGGCATAAGCATTTTCACTTAAACCATAGGTTGAAGAAGGAAGACATTCAAACAGCCACCGAAGTTCCTTCCACGAACAAAACCTCTCAAAGGCATCATTTGACAGCATCGTTCCTATCCCTTTCTATTTCGACTTCTTTGAAAGGTGAAAGAGTAAGAAGCTACACCGACTTGCTCATAAATTAAAAGCAGCAAGAGCAAGTAGGCTTTTCTCTGTGAGAACAATCTTGACATACCTCGGGATTGAGGAAAGCAAGCTCCCTAATTCTCCCAGCTATGGTGTTATAGTCAAATTGTATTTCAGCTGTGAATACTGCAAAGCAAGATGTCATCAGAACTTTAAATGCTAATACAGAAAATGGAAACATGACAAGAAAGGAGACGGCAGCAACATCTTTTGGAGATTGAAGACAGTGTAACTACCTTCTTTATCAGGCCAAAACTGAATGGCAGTCCCTTGTCGATCTCTCATTTCCACCGGGAGGTCATGACATATCAAAGTTGTTACTGGCTTCCCACGTGAATATTTCTGTTGGTATTCTTTACCATCACGCCATATGGTAACTTCAAGGGCCTATCAGAGAACATGATATAGACCACTAGGTCAAGAAAGCTGAAAGACTAGCAAAGGAAAAGTGATCACGCATGTAAGCATTTTGCTGAACATTGTCAACTACGCTCAGAAAAACAATGAGAACTACATTATATACAAAAGCAATCAAATCAAGCATCATTCATGTCAGTCTTTGTGACCATTTCTTCCACTCATCAGGGTTACTGCAGTACCAAGTGCTTACATTTATTCAATAAGGGGTAAAGACTCCTAATATTACTTTCACTTCTCTCCCTCTTTTACTGCAATTCTCTAAGCCTTCTTCAAACTATCTTGACCAACGCCCAACCAAAAGCCCAAAAGGAAAGAGAAGAAAAAAGAAATAGATGAAACATTACCGCACTCATACTAGTACCATTCAATTAAAGGACGAAACCCATCAGCGGTCACATTTTTGACAAAAAGCATATCTGATGAAAAAGAGAGTTTTTTTTTAGCAAGACAAACAAAATATAACTACAAATACATGTAATACTATAAACATTATTTCATTTCCTTTTATCTACTTTTCGTTTTAGATACTCACGGAACACTGCTCTATTTAGAAATCAAAAGGTCACTGAATAAAAAGTTGAACTGCTTAACTATTGATTTATGTACACACATGCAAGAGGTGAACAATGGATTGTCTGCTATCATTTTCAGAATGTAGTCTCTCTGATTATAGCCCAAATTCATATCTGCTTTCCTTAAATGAGATAAATGGCACCCCAAGAAAGGAGCATAATCAACTTTTGAAAATGAAAACCCAGAACAACAAGTCTAGAATACAATTCAAAATTTTGAAAGATCCTGAACTGCACATATTTGTCACAAAAGAAAAAACCTGAGAATGTTTAAACAATCTTGTAAATATGCAAGTAAACAACATTTGAGGTCATTCTACCACTAGAGACTAGTTATCTAGTTAAAGCAATGGCACTGACAAATTTGATTAAAGTATCCTTAGACAGTTAGTTAACAAGAGAACAACATAAAGCTAAAGTAAGCAACCCATTTACAACAACAACAACAAGCCCAGTGTAGTCGCACAAGTAGGGTCTGGAGAGGGTAGAGTGTACGCAGACCTTACCCCTGCCTTTAAAAAGGCAGAGAGGCTGTTTCCGGTAGACCCTCGGCTCAGGAAGGAAAAAGTGAAGGGGCAATAACAAGCAAACCAATCTGACAATCGAAGCGAAAATACAAAACTAACACTAAGTAATGCAATCAGAAAACCGAAACAAGGCAGGAACAAGTAATAGCAGCAATCTAGGGATAAAACACGAAGGACAGTAAGCAACCCATTTAAGAGCAGAAAAACTAGCTACAACTGTCACAAAAGAAAAGGGGCGGCTATAGCACAAATATTTTCTAAATTACAAATTCTACATTCATTATCAGTGTATAGGAAAATGATAGCAGAAATCTTTCAAAATATGATATTGATACCTCTGACAATGCATTAACAACTGACAGGCCCACACCATGTAATCCACCAGACACATTATAGCCACTACTTGAGCCTCCAAATTTACCACCTGCATGCAAAACCTGCACAATTTGCTACCACATCATCAAGATATACTCTTGGTTCATTGTCTATTCTAAAAGCATGGTTTCCATATAGATAGAAATTCATAAACATTGATTTCCATGATTTTTATACTATCTCCAACAGTGCAAACAACATCAGTAAGTAGCACAAGAGTCAATTCAAAAGAATGTAATAAATTTTAAAAGCCGGAAACTACAATATTATTGGTTGTACAGTACATAACTAGGAGCTTATAATTGTTAAGTAGTTAGTGATGTATAGTGTCCCACATCGAGAAGTAGATACCTATTATTATGTAATCACTGTATATAAATAGGGCGTTGTACAACACTTTAGATAATCAATAATATTTTCTCTCGTGCTTTCTCACATGGTATCAGAGCAATCGTGAGATATTTATCGCTGTGCATAAATTCCAGCGACTCCGGGGAAAAAAAAAGCCTTTTTCCGACAAATCAGGACTGTCCGCAGGAAAAAAAGTTCATATCCATCGGTGTTGTGCAAAAACCAACACCACCACGAGGTAGATCAGCTTCCAGCGACCAACCCGTAACAATTTCTCCAGCAGACCCCTCCCACGCGCCCTCACGCGCCGCCGGAAGAATATTTTCCGACGAGACTCCGACTTCACGTGCCGACGCGTGAGGCTTCTTCCGGCCGTTTTTTGGCCGAGCTTCTTCAGGACAGCCTATTCGCACAGCAATTCCGAGTCCACCAGTACGGTTTCCGCCAGATTCAGACAACTTTGAAATTTTCTGGCGAGCTACCTTTAGATTCAGTTCTTTATGTTCCCAGTAGTCCTTTTAATCTCATATTCGTTAGTCGCTTAGCCAAATCACTTAAATGCCGGAAACTACAATATTATTGGTTGTACAGTACATAACTAGGAGCTTATAATTGTTAAGTAGTTAGTCATGTATAGTGTCCCACATCGAGAAGTAGATACCTATTATTATGTAATCACTGTATATAAATAGGGCGTTGTACAACACTTTAGATAATCAATAATATTTTCTCTCGTGCTTTCTCACATGGTATCAGAGCAATCGTGAGATATTTATCGTTGTGCATAAATTCCAACGACTCCGGGAAAAAAAAAAAGCCTTTTTCCGGCAAATCAGGACTGTCCGCAGAAAAAAAGTTCATTTCCATCGGTGTTGTGCAAAAACCAACACCACCACGAGGTAGATCAGCTTCCAGCGACCAACCCGTAACAATTTCTCCAGCAGACCCCTCCCACGCGCCCTCACGCGCCGCCGGAAGAATATTTTCCGACGAGACTCCGACTTCACGCGCCGACGCGTGAGGCTTCTTCCGGCCGTTTTTTGGCCGAGCTTCTTCAGGACAGCCTGTTCGCACAGCAATTCCGAGTCCACCAGTACGGTTTCCGCCAGATTCCGACAACTTTGAAATTTTCCGGCGAGCTACCTTTAGATTCAGTTCTTTATGTTCCCAGTAGTCCTTTTAATCTCATAGCCGTTAGTCGCTTAGCCAAATCACTTAAATGCATTGTTTTATTTCTTGATGACCTTGTTTTTATACAGGAACGCAGTATGGGGCGGATCATTGGTACCGGGCGTGAATCAAATGGACTTTATTACTTTATCCTTGCTAAATCACATGGACTCACATCTTGTCTTCCTTCAACAACCTGTCATGTTACTGATTCACCAGATTTATTACATAAACGGTTGGGACATCCCAGTTTGTCGAAACTTCAGAAAATGGTACCCGGTTTATCTCACGTGTCCACTCTAGAGTATGAGTCATGTCAACTCAGTAAGCATACCCGCTCCTATTTCCCTCGGCGTCTTGATAATCGAGCAGAGTCACCTTTTACTTTAGTCCATTCAGACGTTTGGGGTCCTAGTCGGGTCAGTTCTACCTTGGGATTCCGCTACTTTATCAGTTTCATTGATGATTATTCCAGATGCACTTGGATATTTTTGATGAAAAATTGATCTGAGTTGTTTTCTATTTTCCAGACCTTCCACGCTGAAATTCAAAATCAATTTGGGGTTCCTATCCGCACATTTTGTAGTGATAATGCCCTAGAGTATTTGTCTTCCCCATTTCAGCAATTTATGAACTCTCATGGGATTATTCATCAAGCATCTTGTCCGTACACATCTCAACAAAATGGGGTAGTTGAAAGAAAGAATAGACATCCTATTAAAACTGCTCGTACCCTACTCATACAATCTCATGTTCCATTGCGTTTTTGGGGGATGCAGTTCTTACATCTTGCTATCTTATTAATCGTATGCCATCTGCAGCTATCCAGCATCAAGTTCCATTCTCTGTCATGTCTCCCCACTTACCTTTGTTCTCTCTTCCACCCCGTGTCTTTGGAAGCACGTGTTTTGTTCATAACCTTACTCCGGAAAAATATAAGTTAGCTCCTCGTGCTCTTAAGTGCGTATTCTGGGTTACTCGAGAACGCAAAAGGGGTATCGATACTATTCTCCTGACCTCCAGCGGTACCTTATGTTCGCTGATGTTACCTTCTTTGAAACCCAATCATACTTCACAGGTCCAGATAATCACTTAGATATTTCTAAGGTGCTACCAGTTTCATCTTTTGGAGATTCAGTCACTATCTCCCATTCATCTTCCTCTACAACTCCAGCTCCACCACCTACAGCTCCAGTTGCAGCTCCACCACCTATAGCTCCAGTTCCACCACCTATAGTTCCAGTTCCACCACCTAATCCAGTTCAACCTTCTGCAGCTCCACCACTCTTGACTTATCATCGTCGTCCACGTCTAGCATCAGGCCCAGGTGATTCACGTCCTGCATCAGATTTTGCACCTACTGCGGACTTGTTTCCTCTTAGTCAACCAATTGCACTCCGCAAAGGTGTACGATCCACACTTAATCCTAATCCCCATTATGTAGGTTTAATTATCATCGTCTGTCATCACCTCATTATGCTTTTATATCATCTTTGTCCATTGTTTCTATCCCTAAGTCCACAGGTGAGGCACTATCTCATCCAGGATGGCGACAGGCTATGATTGACGAGATGTCTGTTTTAAATGCGAGTGGCACTTGGGAGCTTGTTCCTCTTCCTTCAGGTAAGTCTATTGTTGGTTGTCGTTAGGTTTATGTAGTCAAAGTCGGCCCGGATGGCCAGGTTGATCGGCTTAAGTCTCGTCTTGTTGCAAAATGATACACTCAGATTTTTGGGCTTGATTATAGTGACACTTTCTCTCCTGTGGCTAAAGTAGCATATGTTCGTGTCTTTTTATCCATGGTTGTTGTACGTCATTGGCCTCTTTATCAGTTAGACATTAAGAATGTTTTTCTCTACGGTGATCTTGAGGAAGAAGTTTATATGAAGCAACCACCTGGTTTTGTTGCTCAAGGGAGTCTAGTGTGTGCAGATTGCGCAGGTCACTATATGGTTTGAAACAGTCCCCTCGAGCTTGGTTTGATAAGTTCAGCACAATTATTCAGCAATTCGGCATGACTCGTAGCGAGGCTGATCACTTTGTGTTTTATCGGCATTTTACTCCTAATCTGTGTATTTATCTGGTGGTTTATGTTGATGATATTGTTATTACTGATAAGGATCAGGATGGTATTACTAATCTGAAGCAGCATCTCTTTTAGCACTTCCAGACTAAGGATCTGGGCAGATTGAAGTATTTTCTAGGTATTGAGGTCGCTCAGTCTAGCTCAGGTATTGTTATTTCACAGCGGAAGTATGCCTTAGACATTCTTGAGGAGACTGGAATGATGGGCTGCAGACCTGTTGACACTCCTATGGATCTGAATGCTAAGCTTATGCCAGGACAGGGGGAGCCTCTTAGAGATCCTACGAGATATAGGAGGTTGGTTGGCAAATTGAATTACCTCACAGTGACTAGACCTAACATTTCTTTTCCGGTGAGTGTTGTAAGTCATTTTATGGATTCTCCCTGTGATAGTCACTAGGATGCAGTTGTTCGCATTCTTCGGTATATAAAGTCAGCTCCAGACAAAGGATTACTATTCGAGGATCGAGGCCACCAGCGGATTGTTGGGTACACAGATGCTAATGGGGCAGGATCACCTTCTGATAGATGTTCTACGTCTGGATATTGTGTTCTAGTAGGACGTAATTTGGTCTCTTGGAAGAGCAAGAAACAGAATGTAGTTGCTCGATCTAGCGCCGAAGCCGAATATCGGTCCATGGCTATGGCAACGTGTGAGCTAGTTTGGGTCAAGCAGTTGCTCAAGTAGTTGAAGTTCGGAGAAATCAGCAAGATGGAACTGGTGTGTGATAATCAAGTTGCTCTTCATATTGCGTCAAATCCGGTGTTTCATGAGAGGACTAAACATATTGAAATCGACTGTCACTTTGTCAGAGAAAAGATACTCTCATGAGATATTGTTACAAAGTTTGTGAAGTCGAATGATCAGCTAGCAGATATTTTCACTAAGTCTCTTACTGGTTCTCGTATTGGCTACATCTGTAACAAGCTTGGTACATATGATTTATATGCACCGGCTTGAGGGGGAGTGTTAAGTAGTTCGTCATGTATAGTGTCCCACATTGAGAAGTAGATACCTATTATTATGTAATCACTATATATAAACAGGGTGTCATACAACACTTCAGATAATCAATAATATTTTCTCTCATGCTTTCTCACAATAATCAACAAAAATTTTCAACATACACAATGAAATGGATCTCTAGAGATAGAGGTAGGCCTAAGAAGTATTAGGGAGAGGCAATTAGGCAAGACATGGCATAGCTTCAACTTTCAGAGGACATAACTCTTGATAGGAGGGTGTGTAGGTCGAGAATTAATGGTAGGTAGTCGGACGTATCTCTTTTCCATACCAGTTATATTAGTATTACTCTCGTATTTTCTTATTCCTAGATTTATATCACTACCTGTTGTTTCTTTCGTTTCGGTTATCTTATCATCTTATCTTAATGTTGTTACTGCTTGTTGTTACTGCTTCTTTTTGCATTTTTCCTTGAGTCGGGGGGTCCACCTGATAGGAGGGTGTGTAGGTCGAGAATTAATGGTAGGTAGTCGGACGTATCTCTTTTCCATACCAGTTATATTAGTATTACTCTCGTATTTTCTTATTCCTAGATTTATATCACTACCTGTTGTTTCTTTCGTTTCGGTTATCTTATCATCTTATCTTAATGTTGTTACTGCTTGTTGTTACTGCTTCTTTTTTCATTTTTCCTTAAGTCGGGGGATCCACCGGAAACAGCCTCTCTACCTTCACAAGATACGGGTAAGGTATACATACACACTACCCTCTCCAGACCCTACTTGTGGGATTACACTGGGTTTGTTGTTGTTGTTATTAGATCCATTTATATAAACAATAAGCAAGAGTGAGTTTGTGCTTCAATTGTTTTTTAAAGGTAATAAATTTTATTAACGTTTAGGCAAAACATACACGTATACAAGAGGTATACCAAAAAGTAGAAAACCTACACAAGAGTGAATTAGTCTATTTAATTATGAGTTGTGGCACTGCTTTAAAAGCACCTTTCTGAATACAATTTAAGAAAATACCTCTCTGAATTTCGGCTTAAGCATGTGATTATGCAGTAACCTTGCACCTTACTCAAGCAATACTGCTTCTCTTTTTTTTATAATGGTGGTGTCAAGGCTTGTACCATACCATTTTTTCGGTTATTCTATCGTGTATAATCAAAATTAGACTTTTCGAAACCGTCATAATCATGTCGGTTTTTCTTCGATATCGGTACAGTTTGGTTAATTTTCGATATTTTTTTAAGCGTCATTTAAAAGTCACTAGTAGAAGTAGAATGCGATAACATATGTACTTTTATAGGACATAGCAATCTCTCTAGACATTTTTACTGTTTAAAGGATGATGAATTAAGAAAATATGAAAGATGGCCAGAGCATAGATCCATCAACTATTCTACAGCAGCGTAAAAGAAACTAAACAAAGACAAAGAAAATATAAATCACACGAGTGAAAAGATATTAACCAAGCTGGAACTCAAAAATAAAGTCTATAGAAGATTAAATATTCAAAATGATAAATCTAAATCATACGAAAGGCTAGTTTGCTACTAATTGCTAGAATACCTTGTATCTTGCTAGGGAATATGCTGGAAATAATTTAGTTTCATTAGGAGTAAAATTAAAGGTTTGGAATTAGGATTTTGAGTTTAATTACTTGTTGGCTTGTAACCGTTTTCACAATTCCAAGGCCCAAAAAAAACTTTAATACATTATTCTTTTTAAACTTAATATATAAATATATTTTCCCGTGTAAATTTAGTCGGTACGGTTCGGTATTTTTTCTACCCTAATTATCGGCACGGTTATAGATTTATATAAAATCCTACGGTTTTATTAAAAGAAACCTAAAAATCGATTCGGCACGGTACGGTTCGGCCGGTTTAATCGGTTTTTAAATAGTCATTGACACCCCTAAATATTGCTTCTCTTTTTTTTATAATGGTGGTGTCAAGGCCAGTTTGTGCGCACCTTGACTATTCCACGGGTACCTACTACCTCCCACCAGCACATGTATCGGGTAACTCCGCTCGCCAAGGATTAAGCAGATGTGATGAAATAACCTAGTGTTTTTTGTAAACCCTAATCTCTAATGTTTGCACCCACTTTGTTGTAGTGTTTTTAAAATGGCTGATGAAGATTCTTGTAAAGCACATAAACTTCGGGTCACTAATACTACTGCTCCGAGTTTCTTAGGTCATGTTTTGTGGGCCAATCATACTAAATAGAAGATTATGCTAGCACTGGTTGATACTTCATACAAAATCACCATAGGTATGGGCAGGATAAGACAACTGGGGAAGAAAGCCATAGGAGAGTACAACTAAGCGCCACTGAACTCTTCTATAAAATTTCAATGAGAGATTACTGATTGTTGAATCGTTTTTACTTTTATAACCGAGAAATTCCCGAGAGCCAGTGGCGCACGGTTCGAAAATCAGTGGATACTAAGCATCTACACTTCTCCAATTAAATACCAGGCTTTGTCTGCGGCACGTTCGGACCCATTAAGTGCGCTTAACCCACGTATTACGCGGTGCACTCTTACAACTATGACCAAAGCTCCGAGAAAAAAACTGACTGTTGAATCTTGAAGCAACTATACCTTCCGTCTTTCACTTTGTCTTTCACTTTCTTTTTTCTTTTTTTCTTTTTTTTGAAAAGGAATACCTTCAATCTTTCATTATTGAGGAACCGTCTTTGGGAGTTCAATAACAGGTTTTCATAACTCTTAATTCTTCCTTCTGATTTCACAGGCTCCGAGGATTTTCCAAAATTTAAAATTTCTCAAACAATGTTAGGTTAAAAAAATCTCATAACTTTGGACACATTTTTATAGACTTGTAGTTAGATGAGAAGCTGACACTGAGCCCCATCCACTGAGTAGGAAAAAACATATAAACATATATGTGTGTGTGTGTGTGTTTAAAAACAGCCTGAAAATGGCTATCCCATGTGAACATACCGTCAAAACTGTTTCCAGAGAAGATTTCTTTGTCACTGGATGCAACTCTGTCGGAATCTGAAAAATTCCCAACAAAATGCATTATTAATGAGAACCAATTTTTTATCAACAAGCGTGAGGTTTTGAACAGAATGGGAACTTCAAGGAGCTTTGACAACCATATACAAGCATGTCAATTTCTTATTAGCACACTTCCTAAAACCATTTCCATCACATGCAGCGTCCAGGACCTCTCCTTGAAAGGTAGGAAGGACTGGAAATAAGCAAGGGAGAACAGGGGAAAATCACAAACATGAACAGCTTGATGACACAAACATCATCTTATGTGCTAAGACAGCAGAATATTCAAGAGAAGGTTGAGTCAATCCTTTATGAGATGATAGGAAAACACAATATTTACATAAGCTAGTGTGTGCAATCTCCTATTAAGTTAGTCCTACTTCTGCACAAGAGAATAAGACAGCACATACCCCTCGACCGTTGTCAGCAATGCTCACGGAGTTATCCGCATGAAGGACTACATCTATCTTTGTTGCAAATCCTGCTTGTGCCTCATCAACGGCATTATCCAATATTTCGTAAACCTACAAGGAAATATGTTCAATAACTGGGACAATAAAAGTTCAGTCAAGAATAAATAGAAGCGTAGCTAGCAACGCCAAATATATCAAAAGAAAGGAATCGGAGAAGGCTAGAGATACCAAATGGTGGAGACCACGAGGTCCGGTGCTTCCAATGTACATTCCTGGCCTTTTTCTGACTGGATCCAAACCTTCCAATACCTAATGAGACAGCAATTTGCATAGTTATTTTTACTGGTAAAAGATCAACATATTATCCACATCAATAATATTTTTCAATAGTAAAAAACAAACAATTTAAAAAGAAAATTACTGCTGAGAAACAAATAAGTAGTGTTAGTTAGTTGTTATGTAAATAATCATAGTCCTACATGGAATAGGAGTAGTGTAGGTATTGTATATTGTTATAAATAGGGGTACTTGTATTATAGTTAGGGTACATCAATAACATAATATTTTCCCGTGTATTATTTCTCACATGGTATCAGAGCCGTGGTGGTGAGACACATCCGGGAACCAGAATACAGCCGAAAGTCACCGTGCCTCAATTTTTCGGTGACTTTTCACGGTTGTCTTGCGTCATCTCTCTCTCCGTTAGTGTTGTGTAAAATCCAACACTACCACAAGATCCGTCATCGTCCAGCGACCAAACCCCACTCATCCTCTCCGGCAGAAGCAGCCTCACGCGCCCTCACACGCCGTCAGAAGCTAGGGTTCTGGCGAGCGCGTGAGCCCACGCGTCGGCGAGTGCGACCTTTTCCGGCCATTTTTTGGAGAAGTTCCTTGAGGACAGTTTGCTCGCCTACTAATTCCGACTACCCATCAAGTTTCATCACATTCCGACAACTTTTTTTATTTTTTGACGACTATTGGACGATTACAGCAACTGTTTCCGATTCCGGCGGTTACAGTGTATTCTTTCTGCTGCTTGTTAACTGTTTCTGTGACCTAACACAATTTTGGACCAATTTTGCCACCAATTTTGTGACTTCGTAATTATTTAATCCAATCATGTCTCTCGGACTTGATGCTTTTGGTTCCAAGAACAGTGGAGTTGAAAATTCAGCCTTTATGATTACTTCTGAACCCCTACCTGGAAGTTCAAATTATTTATCTTGGGCTTCGTCTGTGGAGTTGTGGTGTAAAGGTCAAGGTGTTCAAGATCACTTAACCAAAAAAGCTAGTGAGGGAAATGAAAAGGCCAAAGCACAATGGAAAAAGATCGATGTTCGGTTATGTAGTATCTTGTAGCGATCTATTGATTCCAAATTGATGCCTTTGTTTCGTCCATTCCAGGCATGTCATTTAGTTTGGGAAAGGGCTCGTACTTTATACGCTAATGACATATCTCGTTTCTATGATGTGATATCGCGGATGACGAGTTTGAAGAAACAGGAATTGGATATGTCGACTTACTTGGGACAAGTACAGGCAGTCATGGAGGAATTCAAGAAGTTGATGACAGTTTCTGCTAGCATTGAAAAGCAACAAGAGCAACAACAAAAGATGTTTCTAGTTCTTACACTCGCTGGACTTCCTGATGACCTTGATTCAATGCGTGACCAGATTTTGGCTAGTCCGATTGTCCCTACAGTTGATGAATTGTTCTCTTGATTACTTCGCCTTATTGCAGCACCAAGTCACCCAATGATCTCATCACAGACACTTGACTCCACTAATCTCGCATCCCAGTGGAAAATCGGGCATCTCAAACTATGGAGAATAGACGAGGAGGAGGTCTTTTTGGAAGATCTAGACCCAAGTGTTCTTATTGTCATAAACTTGGACACACTCGTGAAGTGTGCTATTCTTTACATGGTCGACCACCTAAAAATGCTTATGTTGCTCAGACCGAGACTACAGGTAACCAGAGATTTTCTTTATCTGAAGGGGAATATAATGAGTTCCTTCGGTATCGAGCAACTAAGCAGACATCTCCACAAGTAGCCTCGGTTGTTCAGATTGATACTCATGTTGCTGGTAATTCTTTTGCTTGTGTTTCCCAGTCTAGTACTCTTGGACCATGGGTCATGGACTCAGGCGTTTCTGATCATATCTCTGGTAATAAATCACTTTTGTCGAATATAGTGTATTCACAGTCTCTTCTCACTATTACTTTAGCCAATGGGATTCAAACTAAAGCAAAAGGAGTTGGACAAGCTAATCCTCTATCTTCTGTCACTCTAGATTCCGTTCTTTATGTCCCTGGCCGTCCTTTTAGTCTTGCATTTGTTAGTCGCTTGACTCGTGCCCTCCATTGTGGTATATATTTTATTCATGATTCTTTTATTATGCAGGACCGCCGTACGGGACAGACAATTGGCACAGGGCGTGAATCAGAAGGCCTTTACTACCTTGACTCACTAAATCGCTCCACAGCATGTCTAGTTACAAATCCTCCAGACCTAATTCACAGACGTTTAGGACATCCGAGTTTATCCAAGCTTCAGAAGAAGTGCCTAGTTTATCTAGTTTGTCTACATTAGATTGTGAGTCGTGTCAGCTTGGGAAACATACCCGAGCCTCCTTTCTGCGTAGTGTTAAGAGTTATGCAGAGTTGTTTTCTCTTTAGTTCATTCTGATATATGGGGTCCTAGTAAAGTCAGCTCAACCTTGGGATTTCGTTATTTTGTTAGTTTCGTTGATGATTATTCAAGATGTACTTGGCTTTTCTTAATGAAAGATCGTTCTGAGTTGTTTTCTATATTCCATAATTTTTGTGCTGAAATCAAAAATCAATTTGGTGTTTCTATTCGCACTTTTCGTAATGATAATGCCTTGGAATATTTATCCTCTCAGTTTCAGCAGTTTATAACTTCTCAAGAAATTATTCATCAGACATCTTGTACTTATACCCCTCAACAAAATGGGGTTGCAAAGAGAAAGAATAGGCACCTCATTGAGATTGCTCGCACACTTCTCATTGAATCTCGTGTTCCGTTACGTTTTTGGGACAAAGCAGTTCTCACAGCCTGTTGTTTGATTAATCGGATGCCTTCATCTCCCATCCAGAATCAGATTCCGTATTCAGTATTGTTTCCCCAGTCACCCTAATACTCTCTTCCCCCTTGTGTTTTTGGGAGCACATGTTTCGTTCATAACTTAGCCCCTGGGAAAGATAAGTTAGCTCCTCGTGCTCTCAAGTGTGTCTTCCTGGGTTATTCTCGTGTTAAAAAGGGATATCGTTGTTACTCACCTGATCTTCGTAGGTACCTTATGTCAGCTGACGTCACATTTTTTTAGTCTAAACCTTTCTTTACCTCTTCTGACCACCTTGATATGTCCGAGGTCTTACCTATACCGACCTTTGAGAAGTTTACTATAGCTCCTCCTCCACCTTCAGCCACAGAAGTCTTACCCATACCAACCGTTGAAGAGTCTAGTATTGCTCCTCCTAGATCCCCAATCACAGGAACACCACTCTTGACTTATCATCGTCGTTCGCGCCCAGCATCAGGCCCAGCTGATTCACATCCTGCACCTGACCCTGCTCCTACAGCGGACTTGTCTCTTCATAGTACACTGATTGCACTTCGGAAAGGTATACAGACCACACTTAATCCTAATCCCCATTATGTCGGTTTAAGTTATCATCATCCATTGTATGTCATCACACCATTATGCTTTTATATCATATTTGTCCTCTGTTTCTATCCCTAAGTCTACAGGTGAAGCATTGTCTCATCCAGGATGGCAACAAGCTATGATTGAAGAGATGTCTACTTTACATACGAGTGGTACTTGGGAGCTTGGTCCTCTTCCTTCAGGTAAATCTACTGTTGGTTGTCGTTGGGTTTATGCAATCAAAGTTGGTCCGGATGGCCAGGTTGATCGACGTAAGGCCCGTCTTGTTGCCAAAGGGTATACTCAGATATTTGGGCTCGATTACAGTGATACTTTCTCTCCCGTGGCTAAAATAGCATCAGTCCGCCTTTTTCTATCCATGGCTTTTGTTCGCCATTGGCCTCTCTATCAACTGGACATTAAGAATGCTTTTCTTCACGGTGACCTTGAGGATGAAGTTTATATGGAGCAACCACCTGGTTTTGTTGCTCAGGGGGAGTCTCGTGGCCTTGTATGTCGCTTGCGCCGGCCACTTTATGGTCTAAAGCAGTCTCCTCGAGCCTGGTTTGGTAAGTTCATCACAGTTATCCAGGAGTTTGGCATGACTCTGGGTGAAGCTGATCACTCCGTGTTTTATTGACATTCTGCTTCAAGTCTATGTATTTATCTGGTGGTCTATGTTGACGATATTGTTATTACCGACAATGATCATGATTGTATTACTAAATTGAAGTAACATCTTTTTCAACACTTTCAGACTAAGAATCTGGGTAGATTAAAGTATTTTCTGGGTATTAAGGTCGCTCAGTCTAGCTCGGGTATAGTGATCTCACAACGGAAGTATGCCTTAGATATTCTTGAAGAGACAGGAATGACAGGCAGTAGACCTGTTGACACTCCGATGGATCCGAATTCTAAACTTCTGCCAAGACAGGGGGAGCCGCTTAGCGATCCTGCAAGATATAGGCGGCTGGTTGGTAAATTAAATTATCTCACAGTGACTAGACCTGACATTTCCTTTTATGTGAGTGTTGTAAGTCAGTTTATGGATTCTCCATGTGATAGTCATTGGGATGCAGTTGTCTGCATTCTTCAGTATATAAAATCGGCTGCAGGAAAAAGGTTATTGTTTGAGGATCGAGGCCATGAGCAGATCGTTGGATACTCAGATGCTGATTGGGCAGGATCACCTTCAGATAGACGTTCTACGTCTGGATATTATGTTTTAGTAGGAGGCAATTTGGTATCTTGGAAGAGCAAAAAACAGAATGTAGTTGCTCGGTCTAGTGCAGAAGCAGAATATAGGGCAATGGCTATGGCAACCTATGAGCTAGTTTGGATCAAACAATTGCTCAAGGAATTGAAATTTGGTGAAATCAGCAAGATGGAACTTGTGTGCGATAATCAAGCTACCCTCCATATTGCATCAAATCCGGTGTTCCATGAGAGAACTAAACACATTGAGATTGACTGTCACTTTGTAAGAGAAAAGATACTCTCATGAAATATTGCTACAAAGTTTGTGAAGTCAAATGATCAGCTTGCACATATTTTCACCAAGCCCCTCACCGGTACTCGTATTTTAGTTATATATGTAACAAGCTCGGTACATATGATTTATATGCACCGGCTTGAGGGGGAGTATTAGTTAGTTGTTATGTAAATAAGCATAGTCCTACATGGATAGGAATAGTGTAGGTATTATGTATTGTTATAAATTGGGATACTTGTATTATAGTTAGGGTACATCAACAACATAATATTTTCCCGTGTATTATTTCTCACAAGTAGAAGATATCCTACATAACTATATATATCTGCTTCGCATTAAGCTGCACTTGCTAGTGAAAGGGAATTCTGAAGGTTACTGTCTCTATTACATTCTTATCCAGGTAAACTGTAACTCAAAAGCTGACCGATGACTTGCAGACTTCCATAAAGGTAATGCACAATATAGTAGAGTTTATTCACTGTTCAGTCAATGATCCAATAGACACTATGTATCTACTGCATGTACTTGTGCATATATACTTATGCTCAAAATAAGATATTTGACATTTCTGTGTTGCATCAACTGTTAAAGCAGTTGTTTTAATTTAAGTATTTTCCTTATCATCCTAAAATGCATGTTTGTTTCAGTGTAGTCAAAAGCAAAAAGCTCTAAAAAGCACTCAAGGTCTATTGGGGGTTTAAACGCACAATGCACTTAAAATGTGGTTTTGGTATAAAAAAAGGTGCAATGAAGGGGAAAAAAATACATATGTAATTCAAGGACAAAGTAACAAAATACATTCATAATATTATCCTTAACAGTTAATACACCTATTTGATTGTTGCTAATGCACTTATTTTCTGATTATATTTGGTGTTTAGTGCAACTTGATTCATCAGAGAACTCATGAGCATGAGGCACACGCCTTAGTGCCTTGCCTTACACTGAAGTGCAGCTTAAGCGAGGTGAAGCGCCTTCCCTAAGCTTTTGAGCTTCAGGGCTTAAGCGCGCCTTAAATGAGCCTTTGAGAACGTTGGTTATTTTCCAGTCAAACTAAGTTACAAGTAATAAGCAACTCTAAACCTACAGAATAAACTGATAGAGCAGATTAACGTGCAAACAATACATATATATCCTTGATTAAATAGAGGATAGAAAGGTAAAAGAAGAAAATGAAAATGAAAAACGAAAAAGATAAACAAAAGTAACAAAATTGAAATGGAAGAATTGCACTCTTTCATAACTTACATGTAGAACACCACATCACTTAAATATGGATGATCATTTTCAAAAATCAAAAAACTAAGGTGTGTTTGGTATGAAGAAAATAAGTTAATTAATGTTAGCTAACACTGAATTGTGGAAAATCTTTTCTCAACGGAAATTATTTTCCACCAAAAGGAGCAATATGACTTCCGTCACTAATGGAAGTCATTTTCAATCACAAATATCTCAACTCTTGCTCCAATTCACTTGCTTCAGACCCACTATATTGCTGGAAAAGATGTAGAAAGAGGAGCAGCAGCACATTGTAGTGGAATACAATCACAACATACATGAGGTAGATTGTTTCTAAGGAAAGAAAAAAAGAAGATAAAGCTAACTCAATTCAGCAGATCAAATTTAACTGTATACTTCTATTTTCCTTTTGATGTAAGGAGGAATTCATAATTGAAGCAGAATCACTACTTAACCTCTTAGAATCCCTATAAGAAAGGGATTCTTCTTTTGCTTTTGCGCACCTGTAAATGTTTCAGCACTTCCATAGTGCTGCACTCATAATATAATTACCTCTCTCAGAAAAAATTCACTTGCTTCAAGCCTTCAACCAATACTTAGAGATTGTTATCAACTTTTAATACAGAGGAACATTACCATAACACTATCCTCGTACCCTATCATCCACTTCATTTTAATAATGATTGTGTCTGGACCAACTTGTGCACTCCTTGACTAATTCATTGTGTACCTATTATATCTATTATCTCCCACCAACGTAGCACCGCATAGCTCTGGGCCTCTGGCTATGAAAGCTTAGGTATATAAGAAGAATTCACCTAGTGTTGCCTCTTCAAACCTTTGTGACCAAGGTCGTTACTCTAGCTCTTCGACTGCCAGCATATTCATCAACTTTATTATTTTATACCCAACTAAATATTGGAAAATGATCCTATAAAAGATTTCCCAAGGTAAAACACTTCCCCACATAAAACATTTTCCATCCTAAGACACTACCATTTTATTGTATCTTTTTTCAATTTTATTTTCAAATAGAGAGAATATCATCAAATACTTAATACAGAAATCAGACATATCCATTTTATCTAGCAGAGATTGGTTAATTATCTGTGAGGTTAAATACATAGTGTTCTAAGTACGATAATAGCAAGGGCCACATGCTGTTCTCAAGCATTCTGTACCTGTTTGACATGTCAAATGCCTGTCAATGCATCACTTTTGGTCTTTGAAAGTGCTTACACATTAGAAAACGAATCACCCACCAACTTAAAATCCAGTATCAAGTTATAATCCCATCTTTGTGTACATTACTCCAGACTGAGAGTATCTCACTGGAACACACTCGGCCACAGAGTGATATCCTCTTTCGGATTTCAAGAAAGGACCTACACTATCTAGACTCCAAAAAAATGGGTCACTTTCCAGCATGATCAGAAGTTCTTTGCTTTCTCCAATCTTACATAAGAACAAAACGTCAACATGATGAATATAATCATAGTCATTCACCTGAATTTGCTCAGAACCATAAGCTTTTGACTTTGTATTTTCTTGAAAAGCCTCTGTAGCAGTGCTTGATGACATAAAAGCTCTTGGAGACACCAAGTTTCTAATCAAAATCGCATCTGATAGCCTCCTCAGCCTATTAATCACCCTGAAACAAGTCCACAAAGTTTCTTAAAAAGATAACCCCAACAAGCAAACGTTGAAAACCCCAAATAGTTACAAACAAAGAAAAGGGTTGCATTACTTATCGAAAAAATAAATTAACTAGCAAATAAACGGGTAGCACTTCCTGTCTTCTTTAAATTAAGCACCAAAAGCCTCCTGTTTAACAATATTAAGCTGACCAAGAACATTCATATTCCTCAAAAATAAAGTTATCCCACCGTTCTGAAACAATAATCTAGTTTTTCAAAATACAGAAAAATTAGCGTATAAAGAACCAAATGAACATGTGTCAGTGTGCAACGAACAACTCACTTCACTAAATATATTACACCAGCAACTAAAGTTCAAAAAACAAAATGGATAAACACAAAAAAGGCCAAGGGTGCCCTTTTCCCCCTTCTTTAAATGCAAAACCAAAGAAAAACAAATCAAAAAGAGGCTCCCGTTGTCAAAATAGCTTTCATTATACCAAGTCACCCAACCCAAACCATTATATTAATCCCTCAAAAAAATCAATTATTTCCCTCAAATGGTTACAACATAGCCCTTCCTAAAAGGGACCCCTGCTATTAAATGCCCTTCATTTGAACAAAAATGAAGCTAACCTAAGTTGGCCCGACACTAAGGGTGTGGCCTAGTGGTGGATCGAGAACCATTAGGTCTCAGGTTCAAATCCAGTAGAGGCAAAACACTAGGTGATTTCCTCTCATATGTCCAATTGTTGGTGGAAAAAATTATCGAGTACATATGCAATTAGCCGATGTGCGTACAAGCTCACCCAGACACCACGTATATCAAGAAAAAGTTCAGCTAACCTTAATGCTCTTCCCTCAAAGAATTTAATTTTTTTCCCCATTCAACAAGAGATAAGAGAAAAAAAATGTTTTTAAAACTTAAACACATAAATGAAATAGATAAATATACACACACACATATAAATAGAGAGAGAGGTATACAGTCTACATAATGGAGGGAGACAGAGAGAGAAAGGAACCTGGTGTTAAGGACAATAGAGGGGCGAGAAAGAGAGATAGGGGAAAAGGAAAGAGTATGGGTATGGTAGTGAGAGTGAAGAAGAAAGCGAGAAGCCATGCGGCGAAGAGAGTGTTGAAGAGGATAAGGCTTTAGCAGAGCCATTCAGACATTTACTCAAACACAAAGCCGACACTTCTTTTGAAAGCTTTCTTTCCGCGGTTACTATAGCGTCTTGTTTCTTGCTTTTGCGGGAATTCCACGAAGAAGAAGAAGATAAGAGAGTGTCTTTCCTCTGGTTCGAATAGTAATATTTCTTTTTTTTTATTTTGTTTTTAATTGTTGAGTTTACTTTTTCCCTCTAAACCCTATTATTCAATTTTCGGCCAATACGACATTAATGTCTGGGCTGCTATCCATTGAGCCTTTTCCGGGCCTATGAACAATGGGGGGCGATGTGCACAGATAGCCAGTAATAACACATGTATTTACTTTTAAGTCACTATTTTAAATGTATTTAGTCTTTAGCCACTGCTTTAATAAACTTTTATTCCTCCCAGACGAAAATACCCTTCTGCTATATAGGATTTCGCCGATACCTATGCTCCTTATTTATGATCAGCAGCAGCTCAAACTTACGTGCAGAGAATTGTTGTGATCGTCCAAAATTGCAGAAGCTTCTCTTCCGATTTCAAACTTCCAGTCTAAGTTCAGAATTCAACTTTCTCGTCCAAAATTCACCATAAAATTACAGTAAGTTCTAAAGTTTCAGATATCTCTATATGCTTTTGTGTATTTGTGTGGATTTTTATTTCGTTACTGAAGAATAAGATGCTAGGAATTTGATTTTTTTTTCTTTTCTATATCGATAACGTTAAGGACATCGCGTCCTTAACTCTGTGATTGTTCTGTAAATATTGAGGACATAATGTTAAGGATTTGGTGTCCTTAACATGACTGTTGTTCTGAAAAATATTAAGGACAAAGTGTCCTGTGTTTTGCAACTTGTATTAATAAAGTTAAGGACACGATGTCCTTAACTTCATAACTGTTGTTCTAAATAGTAAGGACATAGTGTCATGTATTTGCAAATTGTATTAATAAAGTTAAGGACACGATGTCCTTAACTTCATGACTGTTGTTCTAAATATTAAGGACACCATGTCCTTAACATTTTTATTGCACACATCAAAGTGAAGGACACCATGTCCTTAATATTTTTACTGCACACATCAAAGTTAAGGACAGCTTGTCCTTAACATTTACAATGCACACATCAAAGTTAAGGACACCATGTCCTTAACTTTTACAATGCACACATCCAAGTTAAGGACACCATATCCTTAATATTTTGACTGCACATATCAAAGTTATGGACATAATGTCTTGTTTTTATAACTTGTACTGATAAAGTTTAGGACATGATGTCCTTAACTTCATGACTACTGTGTAAAAATTAAGGACATAGTGTCCTGTTTTTGCAACTTGTACTAATAAAGTTTAGGACATGATATCCGTAACTTCATGACTACTGTGTAAATATTAAGGACATAGTGTCATGTATTTGCAACTTGTATTGATAAAGTTTAGGACATGATATCCTTAATTTCATGACTGTTGTTCTAAATATTAAGGACATAGTGTCCTGTGTTTTGCAACTTGTATTGATAAAGTTTAGGACATCATGTCCTTAACTTCACGATTGTTGTATAAATATGTCCTGAATTTCCCATTTTCTTGGCTTGCAGGATGGATACAATATGTATTATAGTTGCTTTTAATGGTAGATGGATTGCAGACTATAAGTATCTTGATCATCAAACAAAGCTTGTTCTAGTACCTGAGGCAATTCGATTTAAAGATTTCATTAACCAGGTCTTTGAAGTTATTGAATTGGATAGAGACAAATTTGAAGCAATGATATGGTTTGATATCAATCTGGGAACAAGCAAGGGAATGCTTGTATCCAAAGATTTAGATCTTCACACATGTATAGAGTTACTAAAAAGTCATTCACTCTTCAAGGGCTGTCGTTTCATTGTTGATGTTTCGGAAAGAGTTGTTGGTTCTACAAGCACCTTTGAACATGTCAATACAGAAACTCAACAAGACAATCAAGACAAATGCCAACAGATAATGGAAATAAATATGGTTGAAGCTCAACCAATAACTGAAGAGGTGCTTCAAACATTTGATTCTATTCAAGTGGAAGGACAAAACATTATAAAGATTGACAACGAACAAGCTTTGGGTATTCAAGTCTTAGAGAGTGCACCGGTAATAGAAGAAGTTGCTGAAAAAACCTTTACTCAACTAACTAGACGAAGCTCAAATTCAAAACAAAAAGAATCCCCAACTACGATATTAAGAGAAAATGCTTCGTTGGATGAAATAAAAGTGGGATCAATATTTGACCAAAAGAAAAGCATAATTAACTATTTTTCCAATATAGCAATTAAAGGACATTTTGAATTCAAGGTTGTTAGATCAAGTTCAACAAGATATTCGTTGAAATGCAATGATGATAGGTGTGGGTGATGCATGTGTGCTTTCAGAATTAAAGATTCAACACTATTCAAGATAGTAAAGATTGAGAAAAATTATGACTGCTCAGTTAACACTATGAAAACTGATCAAAGGCATGCAACTTCAAAGTTGATTAGTGGTTACATTATCGACAATCTTCGAGACCCAAGGTTTGAAGTTACACCAGCCTTTGTTATGGCAGAAATGCAAAAATTGCATAGACTAGACATTGGTTATCACAAGGCGTGGCGTGCTATTCAACGTGCTTCAGTTTTAATAAGAGGAACTCCTGAAGAGAATTATGAATTATTGTTTTCATACTTGTATATGATGAAAAGTAAAAATCCGGGAACATACACTAACATAAAGATAGACGACAACAACAGGTAAATAATCAAAAAGAGTTTATTAGTTTATTTTAAAAATTTTAGGACATGGTGTCCTTAAGTTGGATGTGTGCAATAAAAATATTAAGGACATGGTGTCCTTAACTTTGATGTGTGCAGTAAAAAAGCTAAGGACATGGTGTCCTTAACTTGGATGTGTGCAGTGAAAAAGTTAAGGACATGGTGTCCTTAACTTTGATGTGTGCAGTGAAAAAGTTAAGAACATTGTGTCCTTAACTTTGATATGTGCAGTGAAAATGTTAAGGACATGGTGTCCTTAACTTGGATGTGTGCAGTGAAAAAAGTTAAGGACATGGTATCCTTAACTTTGATGTGTGCATTATAAAAGTTAAGGACATGGTGTCCTTAACTTTGATGTGTGCATTGTAAAAGTTAAGGACATGGTGTCCTTAACTTTGATGTGTGCATTGTAAAAGTTAAGGACAAGTTGTCCTTAACTTGGATGTGTGCATTGTAAAAGTTAAGGTAAAAAACTTTAGGACATGGTGTCCTTAACTTGGATGTGTGCAATGAAAATATTAAGGACATGGTGTCCTTAACTTTGATATGTGCAGTGAAAAAGCTAAGGACATGGTGCCCTTAACTTGGATGTGTGCAGTGAAAACGTTAAGGACATGGTGTCTTTAACTTTGATGTGTGTAGTGAAAATATTAAGGACATGATGTCCTTAACTTTGATGTGTGCAGTGAAAATGTTAAGGACATGGTGTCCTTAACTTGGATGTGTGCAGTGAAAAAGTTAAGGAACATGGTGTCCTTAACTTTGATGTGTGCATTATAAAAGTTAAGGACATGGTGTCCTTAACTTTGATGTGTGTAGTGAAAAAGTTAAGGACATGGTGTCCTTAACTTTGATGTGTGCATTGTAAAAGTTAAGGACAAGATGTCCTTAACTTGGATGTGTGCATTGTAAAAGTTAAGGACATGGTGTCCTTAACTTTGATGTGTGCATTGTAAAGGTTAAGGAAAAGTTGTCCTTAACTTTGATGTGTGCAGTGAAAATGTTAGGGACATGGTGTCCTTAACTTGGATGTGTGTAGTGAAAAACTTAAGGACATAGTGTCCTTAACTTTGATGTGTGCATTATAAAAGTTAAGGACATGGTGTCCTTAACTTTGATGTGTGTAGTGAAAAAGTTAAGGACATTGTGTCCTTAACTTTGATGTGTGTAGTGAAAATGTTAAGGACATGGTGCCTTAACTTTGTTGTGTGCAGTAAAAAAGTTAAGGACATGGTGTCCTTAACTTTGATGTATGTAGTGAAAAAGTTAAGGACATTGTGTCCTTAACTTTGATGTGTGTAGTGAAAATGTTAAGGACATGGTGCCTTAACTTTGTTGTGTGCAGTAAAAAAGTTAACGACATGGTGTCCTTAACTTTGATGTGTGCAGTGAAAATGATAAGGACATGGTGTCCTTAACTTTGATGTGTGCATTGTAAAAGTTAAGGATAAGTTGTCCTTAACTTTGATGTGTGTACTGAAAATGTTAAGGACATTGTGTCCTTAACTTTGATGTGTGCAGTGAAAATATTAAGGACATGGTGTCCTTAACTTTGATGTGTGCATTGTAAAAGTTAAGGACAAGTTGTCCTTAACTTTGATGTGTGTAGTGAAAATATTAAGGACAAGATGTTCTTAACTTTGATGTGTATAGTGTAAATATTAAGGATTTGGTGTCCTGTATTTTTAACCTTATGTTAAACTGTATTTTCAGGTTTCTTTAGATGTTTTATGCATATGGATCATCAATAGCTGGTTGGAATCATTGTAGACCGGTGATTGTTGTTAATGCAACTTTTTTGAAGTTAAAATATCGTGGTGTTTTAATTATTTCAGTTTCAAAGGATGCAAATAACCAAATATTCCCACTAGTCTTTGAAATTGCAGAATTTGAAAATAACAATTCCTATGAGTGGTACTTTAGTGAGCTTCGCAATGCAATTGGGAGCCATGACAATTTAATTTTTTATCGGACAGATATCAATCTATTGCACATGGCATTGCAAAGGTATATCCTGAAAGCCACCATGGGATTTGTATCTATCATTTGGAGCAGAACCTAAAGCGAAGGAAAGTGAAAAGTGAGGTCATAAAATTTTTCCAAAGTGCTGCAATAGTATACAGGCGCAAAGAATTTGATCTATACATGTCAGATATAGCAAAAGTTGATAAGAAGACTTTTGACTACTTGATAGAAGAACCACCGGAAAGGTGGGCACGTTCTTGTAGTCCACGACGATGATATGACATGCTCACAACAAACATAGTTGAGTCAATGAATTTTGTGCTATTAGAAGCAAGGGAGTTGCCTATATTAAGAATGATGGATTTCATCCAAGTGAAGCTATAACGTTGGTTTTATGAAAGATAGAAGGAACTTTTTATGACGTTTCTTGTTGGGTAGAAGAGGAATGGAAGAAAAAGATAGATTTAGCTTTTACTTTAAATGTAAGTATTATGTTCTTACTTTAGCTTATTATTTTAATAATAATTTAACATAATGTACTAACTTATAGTTTTTCAACTTTGAAAAGGTCTTCCCTATTGATTCATGGCGTTCTAGAGTTGAAGAAGAAGGAATTACTTTCTTGGTAGACTTAAACAAAAGAACATGTGATTGTTTTTCAGTTTCAATTTGATGAATTACCATGTATACATGCAATTGCAGCTATCGAGAAGAGAAACATCAAGAAGTCAAATTTCTGCTCGGACTGGTACTTAAAGGAATCTTGGCTGAAAACATATGAAAGACAAATATATCCTGTAGGACATACGGATTCTTGGATTGTACCAGAGAGTGTTAAGTCACAAATTATTAAACCTCCAGATTTCAAAGTCCCACCAGGTAGAAGGCAGAAGAAAAGCCATATTCCAGCTACCTAATCATCAAAAATAACATTCAAATGTGGTCGTTGCATAAGAATTGGTCATAATAGAACATCTTGTATATATTCTCCGGCAGTCCATCCATTTTCAAGGAAGCATAGAGAATAATAGATATATCCACTTATGTTTATCTACTCTTTTAAGTTTTTGCTATAAATTGGATTCATTTAGATTGTTTTTTATTTGAGCAAGTAAATATTAGCAGATGGTTATATAAAAGATGTCCTGAATTTTCAAAGTTTCTTTGTGCTTACGTGCTCTTTGTTTTTTTTTCTTTTTCTGGGAGTTCAATTTACCTTTGTCAGACCAATAATTATTTATAGAATTTTATTCTTGCCGTAAGTAAACAAGAAAGTCTTTTCTTTTATATAATTTGATGCATGCAGCTTGCTACATCTTTATTTTTAAAATCAGATTGTTACAAGTAAAACTTAAGGACATAATCTTTTAAAAGTTCTGAAAATTTCAAGTATGAATCTAATATTAAGGACATAAATTTCTAAAATGTCCTTAACTTCTGGAAATCTCAGATTATTATCTAAATTTCCAGAAGTTCAGGACATTTCAGAAAAATATGTCCTGAATATTATTTTCATCCTTCAACAAATCAGGACGTTTATGAACATAATGTCCTGAAGTTATACAATAATCAATATATCTTTTGCTATATCTCTACAGATTTAATAAAAAACTGGCAATTTAAAATGGACAAATCAGTAGTTATAAAACTTGACATCTGCAGCTTGCTACATCTTATTTTTAAAATGAGATTGGTACAAGTAGACTTCGGGACATAATTTTTTGAAACGTTCTGAATATTTGAAGTATGACTCTAATATATAGGACATAAATATCTAAAATGTCCTTAACTTCTGGAAATCTCAGTTTATTGTCTATATTCCAGAAGTTTAGCACATTTAAAAAAATATGTCTTGAATATTATTTTTATCCTTCAACAAATAAGGATGTAGTTAACAAATTTTGAAGTTCTACAACAATCAATGTGTGTTGCTTTGAATTTCTAAAAACTTTAAGACAATTTAATCAAAGATTGGCCTTTTAAAACTGTGAAAAAATGGACAAATCAATAGTTAGCAGAAAGAAAGAAATTAATAACACGATGCCTTCATATTACTGCTGAAGCTGTAATTTAGCATAGCTGTGACCAAAAAATTATACTATGCAAATAAAATAAAGTGCCTTGTGACAATTTACAGGATATTTCAAAATTCATATGGATTTTTTACATCAATTTTATACCAATTCCACTACAGCTGACTTTCTTTACAACTACACTACAGTTCCTTTGGGCAAGAAGTTTCATTTTCACTATCATAGTTGTCGCCGACATTTTATGGTGGTGTATCATAACCAGAATTCCTTTTCCACTCTCCATGAGCCCAAAGATTTGCTGCAAGTTCTTTTCTGAAGTTTGATATGTCCCCAGGTTGGAATTTCTCCGCATCCTTTCCCATCATCAACAACTCCACATACTTGATTAGGAATGCACCACAATCAGTCATAAGAAAAATGTAAGATATGGAGTCAATTAAACAATAACTTTAATAAAATAAATATAAAGTACATATAAATTATATAGCAAATGACAACACGTACGATCCAGTTTGGTGTGGTGATCTTTGCCACTGAATATCAAATTTGTTGAATGCATTTCCAAAAGACTTGTGATTTTTCTCAAACTGTGAGAACTTTAGCAAGTGGGGGATTATGCGTGCATACATTTCAATGTGTTTCATTCCTTGCTCATATGGCTCACTGTATATAGAATCGTACACATCAATCTTTTTCTCATTCAAATCCAATACCCCCAAAAGAAAATGTGTCACATCATCATTATCTTCTGAAGGAAGCCGACATGAAAAAAAGATTTTGTCAACCTCTGTCCAATTAATTCCACATCTACGATTGTCACCCCACACATATGGTGTGAGAACCAACTGATTATCATCACACCAAAACAAATCTGAAGCATCTTCATTGAAATCCTTATACACAATTAGCATATAGTTATCAAAAAGTATATCTGTAGTTGTGCAACGAAAAGGATGGTAGCATTCCTTCTTTCTCAAATAATATAAGGCAATGTCAATATGCTTCATAAAAAGGCAAAAAAAAGAAAAAAAAAATCCATCAGTCATAAATAATTAAAAAACAATAAATTAAGAAGAAAGACAATAAATGCCTTGTGAATTATCAAACCTTATCATCAAGTACAAAGCTATTATCCGCAAGCTCAAGGAAGAACATTTTGCTACTGATTTTTTGATGGTACAATTTATATGGATTCTTTCTCACACCATTATCCTCAGCATATATATCAGTTTGTCCCCTGAAAATTTTAAAAATATCAAAGTTAGAAAGTTTATAAGTTAGTCCTCAATTCCTAATTAAGGACACTTGGTCCCGAACTTACAGTAACAAGGTCATAAGTTTAGGACACTTGGTCCTGAAGTTAGAGTTGCAAATTCAAAATTTAAGGACAGGTAGTCCTTAATTTACAGTTACAAGTTTAAAAGTTAAGGACACTTGGTCCTGAACTTAGACTTACAAGCTCATAAATTAAAGTCCTGAACTTAGAGTAACAAGCTCATAAGTTAAGGACAATTGGTCCTGAACTTAGAGTGGAAGTGCAAAAATTAAGGACACTTGGTCCTGAAGTTAGAGTTGCAAATTCAAAAATTAAGAACAGGATGTTCTTAACTTACAGTTACAAGTTCAAAAGTTAAGGACACTTGGTCCTGAACTTAGACTTACTAGCTCATAAATTAAAGGACAATTAGTCCTGAACTTAGAGTAACATGCTCATAAGTTAAGGACAATTGGTCCTGAACTTAGAGTGAAAGTTCAAAAATTAAGGATACTTGGTCCTGAAGTTAGAGTTGCAAATTCAAAAATTAAGGACATGTAGTCCTTAACTTACAGTAACAAGTTAAAAAGTTAAGGACACTTAGTCCTGAACTTAGACTTACAATCTCAAAAGTTAAGGATACTTAACCATTAACTTATAGTTACAAGCTCAAAAATTTAGGACATTTAGTCATGAAGTTAGAGTTGGAAGCTCAATACACTTAGTCCTGAATTTAAAATTACAAGTTCAAGACACAAATGTAAGCAATTAAGAAATAATGAATACATTTAGGGACTTACACTTTTTTGCGACCTTTCCTTTTCTCCTTGCCCAACCACCCAATGAATTTCTTCAATAAGTTTTCATCATCTTTGGCATAATGAAAAATACATGTACGAGTATATTTTGATTTTATCCAACCTGTATACTTGGGAGTATTTTCATTGTGCGCCAACGATGTTCCTCTTTTTCTTTTCTGTTCAAAAGGAAATTTCAATTGCCAACTAAGCTTCTTATTCCTTTTCCCTCGACCAAGCTTTTCTTCAATATTTCCTTCAACCTCCATAGACAAAACCTCATCAATGCTCATTTGTGTAGTCGGAGGAGTAGGAGTAAGAATAGCAAATGATGGACCATCAAAACCAATACTATCTCTCTTCCTTTTCCTGGTATATTGGTTAACGGCTTCATTTTTATTTTGCTCTGCAAGCAACACTACATATATATTAGTTTGCTGCAAGTCGTCAATTCTATGAATTGTCAAATGAAGAGACAAAAACTAAGGACATAATTTTTGAAATATCCTGACAATTTGAATTATGAATACAATATTAAGGACACAATCAATACTTGTGTTGGCCACGCTGACTTCTTGTATTTGTTTAACAGACAATGGTGCTGACATATTGCTTGCATTTTCTTTATCTTGCAACTGTTTTCCATGTTCTTCAATTGCAAGTTCACAAGATTCTGCAAAATATTTACAGGAGCTAACACAATTAGTACTTGTTACTAATATTTGATTAAAACAAACATGTATAAGATAAAAAAAAACTCTGTCTAACCTTTTACAACTGTCAAGATCATGCCAGTTAAATCATTATCTTGACTAGCATTTTTTTGGCTTCCAATATTGTCTGTAAGAGAGAGAGGTGTAGAGATATCATACGTTCTTTCTATACATTTGCAAACAATCTCACTTATGCTTGTTCCTTGGGTATTTTCTATATCTTGAGATTGTCCTCCACTTCTCTCTTTTGAAATTTCACCATCTTGATAGTCCACTCCATCTTGTGTAGTCGGAGGAATAGGAGTAAGAATAATAAATGATGGACCATCAAAACCAATACTATCTCTCTTCCTTTTCCTAATATATTGGTTAACGACTTCATTTTTGTTTTGCTCTGCAAGCAACACTACATATACATTAGTTTGCTGCAAGTTGTCAATTCTATGACAAATTGTTAAATGAAGAGACAAAAACTAAGGACATAATTTTTGAAATGTCCTGACAATTTGAATTATGAATACAATATTAAGGACACAATCAATACCTGTGTTGGCCACGCTGCCTTCTTGTATTTCTTTAACAAACAATAGAGTTGACATATTGATTGCATTTTCTTTATCTTGCAACTGTTCTCCATGTTCTTCGATTGCAAATTCACAAGATTCTGCAAAATATTTACAAGAGCTAACACAATTAGTACTTGTTACTAATCTTTGATTAAAACAAATATGTATAAGATGAAAAAAACTCCGTCTAACCTTTTGCAACTGTCAAGATCATGCCAGTTAAATCATTATCTTGACTAGCATTTGTTTGGCTTCCAATATTGTCTGTAAGAGAGAGAGGTGTAGAGATATCATATGTTCCTTCTATACATTTGTAAACAATCTCACTTATGCTTGTTCCTTGGGTATTTTCTATGTCTTGAGATTGTCCTCCTCTTCTCTCTTTTGAAATTTCATCATCTCGATAGACCACTCCATCTTCTTTCCTTGCAGCTTCAAAAGATTCTGTAACATTTACAATTAATACTTGTTACTAATAGTTTACTAAAACTAACATTCAACATGTCATGAAAATTCCATCTAACCTTGATTGGCATCATTTTGATTTCCAAATTTCTCTTTAAGTGAGAGAGGTGTAGATAGATCATATATTTTTTCAACACATTTGCATACAATCTCACTTATACTTGTTCCCAATGGATTTTCTAAATCCTGAGATTGCACTCCAGATTTACAAAATATTTCGGTTACACTTGCCTCTTTTGGATTTTCCTGGTTTTGACATTCCATTCCATCTTGAACTTGCACTCCATCAAAAGATTCTACACATATTTGTAATCACAAAAAAGTTTATATGTATTACGCTATTGAATATAAATTTCAATGATAACAAATTCAAAAATTGTATCTAACCTTTCCCAAATTTGATGCCAATATCGGTTTCATTTTCTAGATGCGCATCTCTATAATCGCTTTCATAATGATCTTCTACATGCACATCTATATTATCACATTGATCATCAACTGCATCTTTACTAATTGGACTACTAGGTTCTCTCTCTATGGTCCTTTCATGAGGTTTGTTAAGAAGCTTCAATAAAGAATCAATCTTTGATCCTAGGTTTTTCTTTTTAGCCTGTGAGATAGTATTTAAAATAGGAATTAGAATGTTAGGTGCTTATAAGTTACGGACACTTGATCCTTAACATAGAGGTACAAGCTCACAAATTAAGGACAACTGTTCCTTAACTTAGAGTTACAAGAACAGAAATTAAGGACATGTAGTCATGAACTTAGAGTTACAAGTTAAAAAGTTAAGGACATGTAGTCCTAAACTTCAAGTTACAAGCTTACAAATTAAGGATACTTGGTCTTTAACTTAGAGTTACAAGCACAGAAATTAAGGACAGGTAATCCTGAACTTAGAGTTCCATGTTCAAAAAATAAGGACATGTAGTCCTGAGCTTAGAGTTACAAGTTAAAAAGTTAAGGACATGTAGTCCTGAACTTAGAGTTACAAGTTAAAAAGTTAAGGACAAGTAGTCCTAAACTTCAAGTTACAAGCACATAAATTAAGGACAGGTAGTCCTGAACTTAGAGTTCCAAGTTAAAAAAATAAGGACATGTAGTCCTGAACTTAGAGTTACAAGTTATAAAGTTAAGGACATGTAGTCCTGAATTTAGAGTTACAAGTTAAAAAGTTAAGGAAAGGTAGTCCTAAACTTCAAGTTACAAGCTCACAAATTAAGGACACTTGGTCCTTAACTTAGAGTTACAAGCACAGAAATTAAGGACATGTAGTCCCGAACTTAGAGTTACAAGTTAAAAGGTTAAGGATATGTAGCCCTGAACTTAGAGCTACAAGTTAAAAAGTTAAGTACATGTAGTCCCGAACTTAGAGTTACAAGTTAAAAAGTTAAGGACATGTAGTCCTAAACTTCAAGTTACAAGCTCACAAATTAAGGACACTTGGTCCTTAACTTAGAGTTACAAGCACAGAAATTAAGGACATGTAGTCCTGAACTTAGAGTTACAAGTTAAAAAGTTAAGGACATGTAGTCCTGAACTTAGAGTTACAAGTTAAAAAGTTAAGGACAGGTAGTCCTAAACTTCAAGTTACAAGCTCACAAATTAAGGACACTTGGTCTTTAACTTAGAGTTACAAGCACAAAAATTAAGGACAGGTAGTCCCGAACTTAGAGTTCCAAGTTCAAAAAATAAGGACATGTAGTCTTGAACTTAGAGTTACAAGTTAAAAAGTTAAGGACGTGTAGTCCTGAACTTAGAGTTACAAGTTAAAAAGTTAAGGACAGGTAGTCCTAAACTTCAAGTTACAAGCTCACAAATTAAGGACACTTGGTCCTTAACTTAGAGTTACAAGCACAGAAATTAAGGACATGTAGTCCTTAACTTAGAGTTCCAAGTTTAAAAAATAAGGACATGTAGTCCTGAACTTAGAGTTACAAGTTCAAAAGTTAAGGATAGGAAGTCCTAAACTGAGAGTTACAAGCTCAAAAATTAAGGATATGGTGTCCTTAACTTAGAGTTACAAGCACATAAATTAAGGATATTACCTTGATGTCATTTTGAATCCTTTTTTCTGATAAAGCTATTTTTTGATGTATTCTAGTACATTCTACCTCCATATCCTTTTTGAACTTCTCTGATAATCTCTGAATCAAAAACCATAAAAATAAAAAAGTCTCTTAAGAAAAAATAAGAAAATAAAAAACTAATGGTATTCAAAGACAGAAAACCTACGTTAACAATTTTCTTAAGCAAGACTTCATCAAATTGTGTTGAAGGCATTGAACTTTGATCTTGAGACAATGGCACATGCACACTAGAGGGCTCCGCATCTACTTCAGAAGAAAGAAATGGTACCATCTACTGCTAAGCTCGCAATTGCGAACTTGGTGTTCACAAATGCGATACTTGAAGCATGAGCATGCCAAATTCTGCATTTTCAGTTCAAACCTTCCGAAACATGTCCAAAACTCATCCAATCCCTTGAGGCTTTAAACCAAACATCTATATAAGTCTAAAAATATCATACTCACTCGCTCGCGTGATCAAAACATAAAAATAACATGTAAAACTACGAATCGAACACTAAAACGCATAAGTTTCAAAGTAAATTTCAAGAACTTCTATAATTACAACTAAATGCCAGAATCCTATCAAATCAACTCCAAATGATACCAAATTTTATAGACAAGTTTAAATAGTATAACGGACCTATTCCAAGTCCCAAAATTAAATTTTGAGCTCGATAGCTAAAAGTCAACCTACGGACAAACTTTTCAACTTCAAATTTCCAAATTTTGGCAAAATAACATAAACCAAACTATGGACTTTCGAAATTAATTTCGGGCATACGCCCAAGTCCAGGATCAGAGTATAAAGCTATCAGAGCCATCAAAACACCGTTCTGGTGTCGTTTTCATAAAAGTTTAAGTTTGGTCAACATTTCTAATTTAAACTTCTAAGTTAAGAATCAAAGGATCCGAATCAACCTGAAAGCTTTCCGGAACAAAACTAATCAACCCCGCAAGTCATAAAATCATAAACACGCATGTGTGAAGCATCAAAAGGGGGTAACAGGACGCAATTACATAAAACGACCGGTCAGGTCGTTACACCATATAATGAACCCTGCTAGTGTGTTAAGAAGCTTGTTCTCAAAACTTAACAAAATTGATTCCTAGATGTCTGTCATGATAACCTGTATACAAGTCATGTGTTAACCTATCTACATGTTCAAATGCTAGTCCATTGTGACATGTTTGCCTTATCAAAGTAAAATGGATGTTATTAACCTATTGTCTTATGCCTGTTAATATCATTACATTAGAGGACTTAACCTGGGATTTCTTGAGTCTGATAGTTGGAAGGCCTGATAACCTATGTGTTGCTATAACTAGATGTCATGTCATTATGATTAAACAAAGATTAATTCTGATTAATGCCTCTGATAACCTAACTAGTTGGCATGCCCCTTTAGGAATTCTGAATGAAATAATTAGTCCAAGTATTAAAATGATAAGATGTATGCCTAAGCTTAACTATGTTAAGGCTTTTAGGAGTGTCTGTGAACTATTTTTATGATCTGAACCTACTTAGAAGGATCCTAGAACATTAGATTCACAATGGAGCCAATAAAATAAATATCTATGCTCATCTCTGTATGATATTAGTCTGTTAACACTTTTGAGTCTAAAATATATGAGTAATGAGGCATGTTTATTACTTATACTTTATATGTATTATGGTGATAGATTACAACACCCTATATGCTTAAAGTTGTTAAATTCTTGTGTGCCTGAACCTTTGAAAGATGACCCTAATCCTTCACACATACTGTTTGTATTTTAGCAATATGAAACCATTGAATATGCCCCTTTATTTGTGCTTAAACCAGTGTGGAAGATTAAAAGTGAGTGATTGAGGGTATTTGGATTTGAAAACTTATTTATGGATATGACACTCCTCCTTGACACAAGCACATCTCGGGGTCCGTGAGACCTTTGTGAACTCTGAAGTGTCAAGGGTTCACAAAGGGGGATTATATCCATGAATGAGAATTTATGCTAAGCTCTTAGTCATTAACTATTATTAATCTTCACAGGGTTAAAACAAATGAGGAATGACTCTACAGTATTCTTCAGTTTTTGTGCTTACATGATGTTGTTTATTTATGCCTCACATGGGTATATACTAATCATTCTCCTTTCTTTGTATGCATGAATTCAAATTGGGCTTGTTGAGCCCATTTGGAGCTCAAGCCCAATTTCCAGCCCAATTTTCAGGTCTAGGATACTCCGTTCATGTTGAGTTCGCTGCTTGTGCATATTATATTGGGCTTGAATACCTGCCGGTCCATATCGAGAGTCCAGTTCTCTCTACTCCACTTTAAATTACATTTGTCGTTCTTTATTGCATATGTGTATACGTACTGACCATATTGAGTATTTTAATATTTTGATTACTCTTTTAGGGAAATTAGGCAAACCCAGGACTCGTAGATAAATGTAAATTAGAAATTTTGCTCGACCTAGTCACTCTACTGTTTGATCATTAATTAATTTCCAAACTTATCTTTCCAATAAATGAAAGGCCTTATCTTGTTATTACTAATGATTTTCAATAAGTTTTAGACTTTGGTAGATTTAAAAGCAAAAGCGAACTCTCTTTGGAAAATCAGATCGCGAAAATAATTTAAGAAGTCGTACTCAAGAAGTAAAAGCCAAACCCAACCAAGCTTATAAAATGATGAACCTCAACGAGTTAAATACAAGGTTCTCGTTGAAAATTGATTTACAAATAAGGCACACTCATTCCGACTTGAGGTATACTTTCAAAATGGTTCCTTACTTCACTAAGTTACAAATAGGTAACACCCTTTTTTTAAAAGTATATACTCAGCTTCTTTCAAAACAAGGAACTTTTTTACAAGATCTTTCTCGAAAATAAAAGCATATTTAGTCTTCAACTTAACAAGTATACATATATTTTAAAAGATGAATCCCCACTTATAAACTCAAAAACAGGTAACTTCCTTTCTTTTCAAAAGTATGTACACAAACTTTCTTAAATAGCGAGTTTTTTAGATAAGACGTAGAATATCTTTTCACAGACTTTAAATATTGACTAAGCAGAATACAAACTTTTCTTTTCCCAAATCTAGCCTAAGTTTAAAGAGCTACCTCAGAATAACTAGAACCCTTACCCAAATCTCACCGGTTAGCAGACCATTAGGGTAATAACATTCACAGATTTATAGGTACCCTAATATACCTTAAAATATTAGGTGTCGGCTCTCTTTTATCGACTTCAAAGAACTATTAGTTGTATTTTATTTTTGACTAGTGCAAAATAAGGCGCAACAGGTTGATCCCACTTCTGAAGGCTCGACAGATGGTTGAGAAAGGATGTTTGGCGCATCTGCATTTTGTTGTAGATACTAGTGTTGAGACTCCTACTATTGATTCAGTTCCAGTAGTGAGGTAGTTTCCAGATGCATTTCCTGCAGCCTACCAGGCATGCCACCCGGTAGGGATATTAATTTTGGTATAGACTTGGTGACGGGTACTCAACCCATATATATTCCCCCATACTGTATGGATTTAGCTGAATTGAAAGAGTTAAAAGAGTAGTTGCAGGAGTTATTGGATAAGGAATTTATTAGAGCGAGTGTATCTCCTTGGGGTACACCAGTGTTGTTTGTGAAGAAGAAGGATGGTTCCATGAGGATGTGCATTGATTATAGGTAGTTGAACAAGGTCTTGTATTGATGATTTGTTTGATCAACTTCAGGTTGCTTGAGTGTTCTCGAAGATTGATTTGAGATTGAGCTATCATTAGCTAAAGATTAGTGCTTCTGACATCCCTAAGACGACTTTTAGGACTAGTTATGGACATTTTAGGTCTTCCAATGTCAGTAGGTTGATTGTTTCCCTCCATTATCTTTCCAAAGGAGAGTTCTTGGTGATATACTTTGGCTTGACTAATATCTAGTGGCTTTCATGCATTTGTGAACATTATGTTCCAGTCATATTTGGATTCTTTTGTCATTGTATACATTGATGATATCTTGGTATACTCCCGTAATAGGAAGGAGCATGAGCAGTATTTGAGGATAGTGCTTCATATTATGAGGGAAAAGAAGTTGTACGCTAAGTTTTCCAATTGCGAGTTTAAGTTGGATTCGGTAGGCTTCTTGGGTAATATGGTGTCTAGTGGTGGTATCAAGATCGATCTGGAGAAGATTGAGTCGGTTCAGGGTTGGCCTAGACTTTCTACAACTATAGAGATTAGGAGTTTCTTGGGTTTGGCTGGCTTCTATCGTCTTATGCAAATGGATTTTCATCCATTGCAGCCCCATTGACCAAGTTGACTCATAAAGGTGTTTCTTTTAGATGGTCTGATAAATGTGAGGAGAGCTTTCCGAAGCTCAAGATTGCTTTGACTATGCCTTTGTGTTCGTGTTTCCCACACGTTCAGGACCATACACGGTGTACTGTGATGCTTCACGTGTTGGTCCTTGTGCGGTGCTGATGCAAGATGGTTGCTTATGCGTTATGGTAGTTGAAGCCTCATGAGAAGACTGCCCATAATTTGAATGTAGCAGCTATTGTGCATGCACTTATAATTTTGAGGCACTACTTGTATGGTGTGTCATGCGAGATTTATCCTTATCGTCAGAGTCTTCATCACGTGTTCAATCAGATTTATTGGATTGTTAGTAAGTGTTAGTGTCGATCCCTCTTCACTATTTTTTCGAAGCTAGACTTGATACTTACTGAGTATCGTAGTTTTGTACACATACTACGCTTCTACATATTTTTGTGTAGAAGGCAGGTACTAATGGTACCCATCCAACAGTGTAGGAGCTTACTTGGAGACTTCATGGTAAGCTGCTCTATTTGACTACTTATCAATCCATGTCTATTTACTTCTTTCCAAACAAGCATTGTTGTTCAATTGAGACAGTTTAGTCTTGTTAGATGCTTGTGATGATATGACACTGTATTTTGGAAGCTTGTGATGCAGTTGTGATCGTGTTTAGACCCTGTCCTAGACTTATACATTTCTAGTGTTATTTGAGACTTATTCCACTTTCTTATTGATATTATGACTCTTTTAATAACTTAATAATTAGCTTTTATATTTGTTGTTGAGTATTATCTTGCCTAACAAGTAGATTAGGTGCTATCAGGGCCTTTGGTGTGTTTTTGGGTCATGACACTTAAACATGGCCAAAACCCGGATATGAGGCTAAAAGGAACTGGCAGTTTCCAGCACTTTAGATCATCATGTAAATCTAAAACACTTTGTGCAAGAACAAGAGCATGAAATCTTCAATTCTGGGTAGTTTCAATTGTTCAAACTAGGACCAAAACCTGAGTATGACAAGTGTAAAATCTGCCAGTTTCCTGTGTACCAAAGAAGCTTGTACTTCTTTATTCAAAATTTGTAAACTCAATATTGAGTAGCCATCAGCTCTAAGCAGTTTCAAGGGTACACAACTGGACAAGGGCCCCAGTTCTAGGTTCTGAATCCACAACTGTCATGCATTGCAATTCATACCATGCTTGTGCCTTCCTTCCATTGACACTCTCTCAATAAATTGAGCATCAAGTGATAATGTCACACATTGAGAGATAGCCAATAGAGAGGACATGTATAGAGTAATGTTTCCTGCAAAAGAGAACACATTGTTACTAAAAAGAAATATCATCAATCTCTCCTTCCTTAGCACTTGACCATGGTGGCAGTGAACTCCTTCTCTTCTCCTCTCCATCACTATTCTACCCCTCACCTTGATCTTTATCAGCTCCTCGACAGTCTTACCCACAAGTGGGGACATTGTAACTTAGCTCTCACTTGAGAGGACAGATTTTTTAGCACATATTTTTCAGAAACTTTGGAGATAAATTTACAGAGATTCGAGAGATCATTCTAACAGAAAAATTCTCCGAGGAAAAATAATCTGAGAAAAGCAAAAAAAAGTTGAAGTTCTAAGACCAAGTGCTATAAAAATCAGAAGAATTAGAAAGAAAGATGCCTATTTGATATAGGCTGCTGTTTTCAGAGTTTTGATTTGAAGATTTTGGTTATTTTTGCTGGTTTTTTTCGAGAGTTATATTTGGGTTATTATCTACTGCTGATTGGACGATATTACAACTGCTGCTGAGCTCCATCCTTCTACTTTGCCCTCTTTTCTCTTTGTGATTTGTACTCTTTGCTACAACTCAAGGTATTATTTTCTGATTATTATGTAATTCTTAGATTATTCATAAATAAAATAGTGTGAAATTGCAAGGCTTGAAATGTGTTTATTGTTTGATGTATCTTCTTTTGAATGAAAATATGTGATGTTGTTTGATTCAATTGCAACCTGATGAAGTAATATTTCAGTTCTTGTTCTAGCTACTTGTTTACTGTCATCTTAGAATCACATAAATGCATGAATAGAACTTTTCATAAGTTTAAAATTAAGAACCTGACCATAGGATGGTCAGAACCAAGAATTTGAGGCTGAATTTGATCATCCCTTCTAAGATAACACTTTTAAATTTTCCACCTTTGTATGTGCATGTGTTTCAGTCAGTAAATTTCATTATTTTTAGCCAAAAAAAGTCTTTTATCCAAAGTAACAGAGTTCCAATTGTGGATTTGGTCTGTTTTCCAAGTACATCCGAGTAGCGTGTAAGGCGCAGGCGGCAACGATAAAGCTGTAACATCTGGCGGCACATGGCTGCACGTGGACAACAGGTAATCAACATCGTCTGGTTCTTCAACAATGCCTCGACACCCCAATTATATTCCAGGTTCTTTTCTTCTGGAATTGGTACCTCGGGTCATTCAATCGATTTTTTTGGTCTCCCTTTCTTGTTAGTAAATTATTGCTCTAGCTAAGGCATAGTTCTTGCAAGCTCACAAGCACAAAGAAGAGAGAAAAACAAAAGCAACCCGCTTAAGTTTTTCACAAAACTAGCGAAAGCGTTCTTCAAACTCATGTGAGAAGAATTTAAGATGAAAAGAACCTTACCCGCTCGTTTCTCAAACCCGTAAGATTGCAAGAAGCGCTGAAAAAAGGAAGAAGAATGAAATAAAAGATAAATCACGTTTTTGAAGCAAGAGGTTAGAAAAACTAATCACCAATGTTTATTTTCAGCATATTGAGCCCTTTAAAGAAGCCTTACAATGAGTAAAATTGATAAGGTTAAGGAAAACTAATCCTAATTAAACTAGAATAAGAATAAAGCTAAGAAAACCTATCCTAACTAAAATAGGAAAAAGAATTCTAGTAGGAATGGACTACCAACTAACAATCCTAGTTTGACTAGAACTATAAATATAATCTGATGTACTTTCAAGGTTTTGCACCTCGAAAACACAAAGAAGAGAGAAAAACAAAAGCACCCCGCTAAAGTTTTTCACAAAACTAGCGAAAGCGTTCTTCAAACTAATGTTAGAAGAATTAAGATCAAAAGAAACCTCACCCACACGTTCTTCAATCCCGTAAGATTGCAAGAAGCGTTGAATAAAGGAAGAACAATGAAATAAAAAGTAAATCACGTTTTTGAAGCAAGAGCTTAGAAAACTAATCACCAATGTTTATTTTCAGTATATTAAGCCCTTTAAATATGCCTTATAATGAGTAAAATTGATAACGTTAAGGAAAACTAATCCTAATTAAACTAGAATAAGAATAAGGCTAAGAAAACCTATCCTAACTAAAATAGAAAAAAAAATTCTAGTAGGAATGGACTACCAACTAATAATCCTAGTTTGACTAAAACTATAAATATAATCCTACTAAAACAAGAATTAAGAAATCCTACTCTTGAAGGAAAAGAAATCTTAATCTTGAATGGATTCTTGGACTTTTTTAATTTCTTGAAATTCTTGGGCCTCAATTGGACTAAGGCTAATTAGTGTAAACATTTTAAATTCGTGGCCCAATTCTCCAAATCCATTGGCACTTTCATGAGCCCAATAAGCCTCCATTGTTGTAGAAAACATAGCCTCCATATGTTCATCATTCTCCCCTGGTTGAAAAGGACTCGCCCTCGAGTCATCAGAATAGTAGGGAACAAGATCTGCTACATTGAAGATAGGTGATATTTCAAAGTCATTGGGAAGCTCCAAGCGATAAGCATTATCACCAATCTTTTGCAATACCTTAAAAGGTCCATCAGCTTGCTTCTGTAATTTAGAAAACTTGCGACTTCGAAATCTTTCCTTACTCAAATGAACCCAAACCGGGTCACCTTCCTTGAACACCACATGTTTCCTACGTGTATCAGCCTTTTCTTTGTATTTAGCATTTTGCTTCTCGATATGTGCTCGGACTTTCTCATGTAGTTTCTTGAGTTGCTTCACTCGATCAGCAGCATCTCCACTAAAAGAATGAGTAACTAGAAGAGGGGAAAGATCAAGTGGTCCAAGAGGATTCTTACCATAGACAACTTCGAATGGACTCTTTCCCGTACTGCGGTTGGTTGACTTGTTGAAGGCAAACTCAGCAGTAGGAAGTAACGATTCCCACTCTTTGAGATTCTTCTTTATTAACCCACGAAGCAAAGCACCTAAACTTCGATTGACAACTTCGGTTTGCCCATCAGTTTGGGGATGATGAGAAGTGCTAGGTGTTAGCTTAGTACCAAGTTTAGTCCATAAAGTCTTCCAAAAATGACCTAGGAACCTCGAATCCCTATCTGAAACAATAGTTCTGGGAATTCCATGCAATTTCACAATATGATCAAAGAAGAGATCAGCAATATTTGTTGCATCCGAAGTCCTTCAAAAATCGATCAACAACCACGAAGATGGAATCCTTACCTCTTTGAGTCCTTGGAAGGCCCAACACAAAGTCCATGCTAATGTCTTCCCAAGGTTGAATAGGAATTGGCAGATGAGTGTAAAGACCCAAATTGCTTTTGTGAATTTTTGCCTTTATACAAGTTTCACACCTTGCAACCAGCTTATTGACATCCCGAACCATCTTAGGCCAATAGAAGTTTTCTTGAACTAGGCGTAGAGTCTTGGTTTGCCCAAAGTGGCCAGCTAACCTTCCCTCATGGGACTCACGGATTATAAATTCAAGCAAACTTCCTTGTGCAAAGCTGCTTACCACGATAAAGATAGCCATCCCTAACCACAAATACGATGAGGACCCTCCCAGCATTGACCCCAAATAGCTCCAAAGTCCGGATCTGTTGCATATAATTTCTTTGTGTTCAAAACCAGCAATAGTGTTTTGCATGGCAGAAACAAAACAAGGCTTACGACAGTGTTTTGAATAGCGTGAGGCGACAAATAGCGATGAGGGAACGCTTCACTAAGGCGAGAGGCGAGAAGCGAAGTGCTCGCCTTTTTTATGTGAAACGATATTTTTTTTTTTTTATATATATATATATATATATATATATATATATATATATATATATATATATTAAAAACTCAATACTGAAGAAGCTCTCTGACTCTGCCCGTGAAAGAATTGAAAAACATAGCCAAAAAAAAAAAGAAGAAGAAGAAAAAGGAAGGAAGGAAGGAAGAAAGAAAGAATGAAAGAAAGAAAGAAAAAGCTCTCTGATGCTCGATCAAAAGCAACAAAGCAGAAAAAGAAAAAGAAGAAGAAAAAGGAAGAAAGAAAGAAAGGAGAAAGGAGAAAGGAGAAAGAAGAAGAAGAAAAAAAGAGCAGAAACTCGAAGAAGAAAGAAGAAAGAAGAAAAGAGATGAAGAGAAGCATACCTGATGAAGAAGCTTGAAGAAGAAAGAAGAATCGCTGATGTAACTGGGTCGACTTGAAGGAGAAAGAAGAAAATCGCTGAAGCCCTAAACTTTTTCTTTTAATTGCTGGTCTGCTGCCTTTTTCTTTTCTTTTTTTCAAAAAGCGACGCTAAAGGGCGCCTCTCGCTACACAGCGCCACTCGCTACACAGGCAGAGGCGCTCGCCTTTTTGAAATCGCCACGCAACAGAGGCAAATAGCGCTGGAGGCTCGCATCGCATCGCCTCACGCTATTAGCGCTGAGGCGAGCGCTATTTACAACACTGGCTTACGACTTAATGCATCAACTACTTGATTGACCTTCCCAGCCTTGTGTTTAATAACAAAGTGAAAGGCTTGCAAAATTTCTATCCACTTGGCATGCCTAATGTTGAGTTTCTGTTTGCTATTCACATACTTCAAGGCCTCATGATCAGAATAAAGCACAAATTCCCGAGGTAAAAGATAATGACTCCAATGAGAAAGAGTTCTGACAATGGCTTAGAACTCCTTGTCATAAGCAGAATACTTGAACTTTGCATCATTCAGCTTCTCATTAAAATAAGCAATAGGTCTACCTTCTTGATCAAGAACAACTCCAATCCCAACTCCGGAAGCATCACATTCAACTTCAAAGATTACATCAAAGTTGGGCAAAGCAAGCACGGGTGCTTGAGTCATCTTTGTCTTAATCAATTCAAAACTCTTTTGGGCAGCATTCATCCATTTAAATGAGTTTCCCTTCTCACACTCAGTAATAGGAGAACCAAGAGAGTTACAATTCTTTATAAAACGTCGATAAAAAGAAACCATACCACACGTTCTTCAATCCCGCAAGATTACAAGAAGCGTTGAATGAAGGAAGAACAATGAAATAAAAAGTAAAAAATAAGAGCTTAGAAAAACTAATCACCGATGTTCATTTTCAGCATATTAAGCCCTCTAAATAGGTCTTACAATGAGTAAAATTGACAAGGTTAAGGAAAACTAATCCTAATTAAACTAGAATAAGAATAAGGCTAAGAAAACCTATCCTAACTAAAATAAGAAAAACAATTCTAGTAGGAATGGACTACCAACTAATAATCCTAGTTTGACTAGAACTATAAATATAATCCTACTAAAACAAGAATTAAGAAATTCTAATCTTTAAGGAAAAGAAATCCTACTCTTAAGGAAAAGAAATCCTAATCTTGAATGGATTCTTGGACTTTTTCGGTTTCTTGAAATTCTTGGGCCTCAATTGGACCAAGGCTAATTAGTGTAAGCATTTTAAATTCGTGGCCCAATTCCACAAATCCATTGGCTCTTTCATGAGCCCAATAAGCTTCCATTGTTGTAGAAAACATGGCCTCCATATGTTCATCATAATCCTACTAAAACAAGAATTAAGAAATCTTAATCTTTAAGGAAAAGAAATCCTAATCTTGAGTGGATTCTTGGACTTCTTCAATTTCTTGAGATTCTTGGGCCTCAATTGAACTAAGATTAATTAGTGTAAACATTTTAAATTCGTGACCCAATTCTCCAAATCCATTGGCACTTTCGTGAGCCCAATAAGCCTCCAATGTTGTAGAAAACATGGCCTTCACTTGTGCTTCTCTAGCATCACGATTTGAGCTTGTATGTTCATCAAGAACTCCCATGTCCAGAAAATGAAAGTAGCAGAAATAAGAATGTTGAAATGGATGTGCGGGCATATTAAGATTGATAAGATTATGAATAAAGATATTTGAACAGGGTAGAGGATAAGATGCGAAAAGCGAGACTTAGATGGTTTGGGTATGTGAAGAAGAGAAGCACAGATGTCCTAGTAATGACGTGTGAGAAATTGACCTTGGTGGATCTGAAGAGAGGTAGAGATAGGCCAAAGAAGTACTGGGGAGAGGTCACTAGGCAGGATTTGGCGTTGTTTTAGCTTACTGAGAACATAACCATTGATAGGAAGGTGTGGAGATCGAAACTTAGGGTAGAAAATTAGTAGGTAGTCGAGAGTGTTTCTTCCCCATACCTGTAGTATTAGTGGTTAGTCTTGTATTCTATTATTATTAGATCTCTATTACTACATGTTCCTTTCGCTTTGTTTTCTTATTATCCTGTTGTTATTGCTTGTTGCTACTGCTTTCTTTTCATCTTTTCTTGAGCCGGTGGTCTATCAGAAACAGCCTCTCTACCCTCAAGGTAAGGGTAAGGTCTGCAAATACACTACCCTCCCCAGACCCCACTTGTGGGATTATACTGGGTTTGTTGTTGCTGATGTTGTTAGATGCAATGATTATTTGTTCTAACTGTATATTTTTCTATTTTCTGGGAAAATATGTAATAATAACTTGATTAGAATATCATTATCTTTAGCCAAATAAAAAATTATACCCAAAATAATCTTGTTCCACATTTTTTTCCTTCAGATTTTGTCCGAAAAAGATAATCCAAATAATTTGTGTATTTAAAAGGGTAAAAATATATATTTTATCTTTAAAAACGACACGTGGACAAAAAAATCCACATGGCAGCGCATGTGTCACACTTCCATGGGTTGTCAGTTCCAGGAGGTCGAGCCTATCAAATAGCCAAGTTCAGTGGGGTAATTAGGCCATAAAGTATTGGTGTGAACTGAATAAAAAGTCGTCAAGTTAAGGGGAGTCCCGATATATTCTGCATTATTTGAAACCTTACCAACATTGTACTTATCTGATTATGAGAAATATAATTATCAAAGAAGATAGTTCTACCAATACGTTTCCAGAAGCATAAGGATCAAACCAAAGAAAAACATCAGGAAGATAAAACAGCCAAGTACAGAGAGGAAAAATGGGTTGCACTAAATAGGTAATAAGCTTTTCATAATTGACAGCTTAATGGCTTGCATATCGAAGAATTTTTTTTTCTGTAATATTAAAAAAAAAAAACAATAAGTTCAAGATATAGCCAAGTACAGCGAGGAAAAATAGGTTTCACTAAATAGGTAATAAACTTTTGATAATTGAAAGCAAGCTTTGATGGTTTGTGTCGAAGACATAATTAAGTAAATAAAAGTGTGTTCTCTCTAACAACTTAAGCTTTTAGATGAGATGGTCACACACTTTATTAGTTTGCATATCCAAGAAAAGATTATCAGTCTGTGATATAAAAAACAATAAGTTCAGGATCCAATAAAACTGGAAACGAGCTTACCACCAGTATACTGAGAAGAGAACCAATCAGAGCCATCACAAGACCTGCAACAAAAGTGATTTATGACTGTATAACTAGAAATTGTCTCAGAGATTTATTTAATCAATCAAACATCCCTAAGGTGAAGCTTCTTGCTTGATGCACATATTCGGTGCTTTAGGAACGCAATTTAGAGAGGAAGAACATTATCACAGCTTAAACTCTGCAATTTGCTTTCTCTCTTCGAATGCAATCCATGTCTGGACGGATTTAAAATGGTACAAGCACAATCAGAAACATCTAAACAAATCATTCTGGAAGTTAAGGAGATACATGTGCTTACTTATACATGAAAACCACGCTAGCTATTTCTGGGGTTGATTTAAAACAGAACTTTTTTAGACCTCCATCTTTAAGTCGTCATTATCATATGTTTCATAATTCTTATTTCGTTAACAAGCAATCAATGTCTTCATGTTTTCAGCAAAATGGTAAAGCACCCGGACCAGAAGGCTTCATACAGCTAATCTTACTCATACATGCTCTAATATAATTTTATTTATATATGGCAGCAGTAATATTTGCAACCAGAATAGCTTCTGGCTGAAAAGAGACTTAGTGAATTCATTAAATTTTGATGTTAGAAGAACACATCAATTAAAAGTTGACTCAGATGTACTATATTGTTCGAGATTACCTTCTTGTTCTCTATCATTTCTTAGCAGAGCTAAAATCAGATTAGGCAGGGTTGTGGTGCCCTAATAGAAACTTAGTCTTCTAAGAGAGTTGGTGATGGATGAACATGCAACACGCAGAATTAAAATAAGATGGCTGAAATGGAGGAGCACCAGGGAATGTTGTGTAATAAAAGATACCTAACAAAGTGAAAAGTAGGCAAGTTCAATAGAGTAATTGCGACCCCAAAAATGTTATACCGGACCGAATACTTAGCTCCTAAGATGTAACATATCCAAAAGATTGTACGGCATAGAAATGCAAATGTTGAGATAGATGTTTGGTTATACAAGACTGAACAAAGGATTCATGTTGACCAATATAAAACTTAGCTAACAACAAAACACAATGAAACAGAGGATTCATAACAATGCTACCACTCACGTGGATTAAGGTTACATTTGATCCAGTGTTTGCCAAGAGTCTCTAGAATTCAGCTAGAGACTTGCATGTCATTGTAGGGATAAGTGTGCATTGGAGAACCTCTAGTTTTATAAAACTAATTTTCCTTAAAAGACAAACTTTTGGTATTGAAATAAGCTGGGCCCGCCTAAAGCGGAAGTGATGCAGACGATTCATAAAGCCTATAGGGTTCCAGATTATATGTATAAAGAATAAGTACTGATAGGAGAATAGCCTTCAGTGAACTAAAATGAGATTAGAAATTTTAAGTTAAAGATCATAGCTGAAAGATAATGTTACGTACCAAAAAAGGGAATTAGAAATGCAACGCACAGGGTAGAAAAGACAAGCACTGTCCTTAGGAGAATAAAACACAAGAAACTACTAGAGATTCGTGGGGGCAGCAATTCCTCTATGCTTCTTCCCAAAGGATTCATCAGCAATGCATATCTGTGCAAGTGCGAACTTTAAGGAAAGCAGAAGGGTGAGTTAATCTTAGGTGTCAGACAGTAAGCCTTCGCGACCGCAATGTTGTTTCCGTGTTCGTGTAGTTCAAGAGTGTGTTGGGCTTTGTGTTTCCAATCATGGGCTCGCATTCGCGTAGAGTCTTTTGGAGGACCGGGAAGTTTGTTCTTCGCGATCACAAGGATATGGTCGCGATCGTGAAGGGTATGCCTGGGCAGACTATTTAACATCTTTATTTCAAGGGTTTGGTCACTATACCACATTTTGAGTTACGGGTCGTGATCGGACGCTATGACCCACATATGGCGGTGACTGTGTTAAAAATTGTAATTGAAATTGTGATTTGGTTTATGTCTCACATAAGACGGCCTAGCCAATCGGGTCGTGATCGGACACCATGCCGCATACATGGTGGTGACTCTGTTGGAAATCGTAACCGAATGTACTTACACTACCTGAGGCGAAAAATCACATTAAATAACATCAATTCTACAAATCGTAGCCAAATTCAAGCCTATTGAAACTATGAACATCCGACTTCCAAAAGTAATGTCGATTCATACCAAAACAACTCCGATTGACCTCAAATTTTGCACACAATTCATAAATGACATAGCGGACCTATTCCAATTTCCATAATTGGAATCTGACCCCAATATCTATAAAGTCAACTCTCAATCATACTTCTCAACATTCCAAACCTTCAACTTTCTAACTTTTGCCAATTCAAGCTGAAACAACATTCGGACCTCCAAATCACTATCCAGACATGCTACTAAGTTCAAAATCACCATTTGGAGCTATTGGAACAATCAGAACACTATTCAAGAGTCATCTAAACAAAATTAAAACTACGGTTAACTCCTTCAACTTAAACTTCTAACTTAGGGACTAAGTGTCCCATTTCACTCTGAAACTCACCCGAACATAAACCAAACACCCCCAGAAAGTCACATTACCATAATAAAACATAGAGGAGAAAATAAATAGGGGATTGGAGCAAAAATACTTAATATGGCAGGCCGGGTAATTACAACGATTACGAGGAGTAAGTCGCAAACACGTAGAGTGTTGTTGATGGCAGACGGAATGTACTGCGAGTTTGTGAAGTGGTGATGCATTTGCAAAGCGTTGGATGATAGTGGTATTTCCTGGAAAAAGAAATGTCAATAAGTCCGAGTGTAAAAGGATACTTCGTGAATGGGTTGATAACCTGCACGGTAGAGCAAGAATAAAGATAAAAATTAATGATTTCCAAATAAGATTCAGGAATATTTTGAAGGGAAAAACAGAAATCATACATACAGTGGTCCATACTGCTATTCTTGAAGCGATTGAATCCTCAGGCATATTTAAAGTAATCTGAGACAATGTGCTTTGACCAAACATGAGATACCCCATTATTGCAACACCTCCATATATTAGAATACACAGAATAAAGCTGCATAACAAAGTTTTGGTCATTAACGGACCATTGAGGAAAATGCATAAAACAATTCAAGAGTAGAAAACCATACCATATTGTGACTGCGTCATTGAATTTTGATTTGTCAGCCATAGATTGGTAGATGTTTGGGAACACTGAGTGCCCAGAGAAGCAAAAGCCATATACCCCAATAGCAAAAGGAATCCCACTCCAGTTCAGAACCTGACTGGTATTATGAAATCCGACTCCATCCACCGTACCAAGGAAAAGCACACACAGAGCAATTATTATAGTCGCAAGGACCCCGCAGGCTGCAAATACATCAATAAGATTCTCAGATGATGGTTGAAAACCATCCATGCCAAAGTACTACTGTTTAAAGCAACGTCAGCGCTTTATGTTGGTCAAAAGAGCACCTGAGAGGTATGATATTACACGAAGGTCCCTCAACCAAACAGTTGGCAGAACAACTAGGGCAGTCAGGATCCCAAAGAAGTGAGTCGAATCAAGTTTAAGGCCATCCCAGTTTAGTGAAGTTCCGGGAAAAAGAGTAGTAAGGTTATCTCCTTCCAAAATTATATATTCTACACAATATGACTGCATTGGTGGAACACATGTTAGAGGTCTGATGTTAAGGAGTCTAGGTGAACAATGAAACTACAGGGTCTAAACCCAATCTTCACTTACATATAGCTCAATGTACAAGATAATCTGCAAAGAAATAGCAGAACAGCATCAGAAAATTG